>NC_056732.1:950401160-950481160 GCF_019279795.1 Protopterus annectens
TCTTCTCTATCTCACCCAGCATCTTTATCATATCTCCTATGACCTCATCTGAACCTGCTGTTTTCCCTGACTTCAATTTCCTTAGTGCTATTCTTACTTCTCCTAGGGTGGGCTCCTCCTCTTCTCGCATTATAGGCTGTATCAGGGCAATACAGCTTCTGTGGGGTTTTATTAATTTAAAAGCTGCTGGAAGTCCTCCTTCCATCTGCCTTTGATGTTCTGTAGGCTGGTGAGCAGGCTGCTGCTGACATCCCTTATGAAGGATGTCTGACTATCTTCTTTCTGTCTTTGCCTTGCAACTTGATATAGTTTCTTTGTGCCACCTATTGAGTCACTTTCCAGAAGCTGGGAGAGTGCCTCAGATGCCCATTTATTGGAACTCCTTTCTTATCTTCGTTAGCCAACCAGTAATCCTTCCTAGCCTGGTATGTTTTTTCTATCTCTCACTTTTTCCCGCATTCCTCCTTTCTTTTGATGACTTCCTGGACTTCTGCATTCCACCATCAGCTTACCTTATTTCCATATTTGGCTTGGCCACGTATCTGTTCTGTAGTCCTCACACATGCTGTTTTGAGGCGCTGCCATTTTTCTTCAACTCTACCTATTTACTCCTCTTCGGCCCAACAGTCCTGCGTAACTCCTTGAACTCCTCTTTCTCCAATCAACTTCCAGGTCTTCAGCCTAGTATCTGTTGACCTTAGAGCCTTTTCTAAGCACTACTTGGACCTGATTGTGGCAACCAAAGTTTATGCTGCGGGCTGCCAGTTTTACTGGGAATGGCTTTGCAATCATGGATTCTACCCAATGCTCTTTCCTTACTAGGAGGAAGTTTACCTGAGTTGCATGTTGGCCACTCTTGTATGTGATCTTGTGACTTTTTCCTGAACTATGTGTTGGCTACTATCAAGACATTTGCCACACAGAAGTCTAGAATGGCCTCTCCTTCTTTACTCATGTTGCTCCATCTTTGTGGATTCAGGCAGTCCTCATACCCTTTCTGTCTGTCCGATATGTGCGTTCAAGTCACCCATTATCAACACTAATTCATATTGTCCTGCTTTATCTAGTAGCTCCTGCAACTGCTGTATGAATGCACTCTTTTCCTCACTATCACAAACCTGCTGTGGGGCAGAGGCTGAGACTATGAATACTGCCCTGTTATTAGGCTGGAGTCTGACTGACATCAGTCTGTCACTAATTCTGATGAGATCACTCACTGCATTCTGAAGGCTCTCTCACACAATTCCCACATTTCTAGCCTGTCCTCCTCCTGAACAGCAGGCTCTGGATCCCAAGCCAAGTGTCTTTGCTGCACTGCCCTTCAATCTTGTCTACTGGATACACAGGATGTCCAGCCTCCTCCGTACCATCATGTCATCCACTTCCAAACTCCGTCCTGTCAGTGAACCAGGGCTACTAGGCTTTATGGTGAGCACACACTGACCAACACGGGCAAATACACCCTCCCACCATTAGCATGGGTCCCTGGAATAGGTTGGAGTAGGCCGGCTCCTAACCCACTTATCACCGGTAACTACCCATGCTCATTTTGGCAACACTAGTCCACATAGTCAAATCACCTAAGCCATATTTTACACCATCAAGTGGCTAGCCCTGCCACAGTGTGCAATCCGTAATCCATGTTCTTCTATCTTGAGGATACTGTGCATCACAGTAGATGCCCAAAGCAGTTGGTCTATACAACTCTTCCTCCTATAGGGCACCATGTAGAGTTTGTGCTGCTGCCCACAGCTCCATTCATTGGTGAGTTTATGATGGAAGCACTCAGCGTGTTTTTTGGAGGTGGGAGGAATCCACAGAGATGCAGGGAGAACATACAAACTCTAAATAGGCATTGGACAGAGGTCAGGATCAAAACTTGTACCTTGTGCATGGGAAGCAAAGACCTTAACCATTATGACAACTGGTCTCACTACTAGAAAAATAGTTTTCCAAGCAAGAAATTTTAAACCTACTTTATTAGCAGTCTCAAAAGAAATGAATAATTGGTTATCTTTTGTGAAGTCCTTTTTTCTGTGAATGTACAATCTGAGTTGTCTGTGAACATCCAGTAAACGTAGGAGGTATTCTCCCTTTTTAGAGCATTTTGGAAAGAACAAAGGGAGATGTATAGATTGATTTAAATTAATATCAGATTCCACTTCAGGATTAAAGGATGCATTCGTTTTAAGGGAAACCATGTACTTGTAAAAAAACAGACATTGGAGCTTCAATGAGAAGGCGTGCAGTTCTGAGATTCGTCTGGCTGATTTTACTGTGACTAGAAAAATAGTTTTCCAAGTAAGAAATGTTAAGTATACTTTATTAGCAGGCTGAAAGAGAGGTTGACCCAGAGCTTGTAACAAAACAGCGATGTCCCATGAAGGTGCCGGGTCTCAAATGAGAGGTATAAATAGAAATGTACCCGTAAGAAAAGTTTTTGAGATCTTGAAGGATGCAAATCAAAGTTTGTTAATTCCAACATGAACATTTGAAATAGCCACCTACTGAATTCCTGACAGTTTCAAAACTGGAGTCTTTGTCAGAGAGACCAGACAGAAATTCAAGTATGGAAGGAAATGGTGCTGAGAAGGGGTCTAGCCCCTTTGAATAGGCACAAATTGAAAATCTCTTCCACTTGCTGTGATAAACTTTCTGGTAGACAGTTTCTGTGAAGCAGAAAGAATATTGACTATTGCAGGAGGAAGCCTGGCATCTCTGTTTATGGTTAGAATTAGAGGAACTATGTGGTTAGCTCGATGGATTTCTGATCCGAAGCAGGTAGTCCAGACAGCTGCAATAGTCAGTCTGGACACTGATCCAACATCTATGGAAGATGTAGTAGAAAAGATCACAGGAAGGGGAACCAAGTACGTCGGGGACAAAAGGGATCAATAAAGATTATCCTGGCCTTGCACTATCTTGCTTTCTTTAATTTCTCCAAATCTTTTGGGTTTCTAATACCATGATGGGAATGGACCCCATTCCTAAGTCAAAGTACAATTAAAGTTCATGAAATTATTATGGTTTCACTCTTTGATGTAAACTTGCAGCACCCACAATGTGTCCAGTAATGACTCCTCCTGTAGTTCGTATGGGGTTACATGTATTATTAACATATCTAAATATGATTGTAGAAGACCCAGTGCTCCTACTACTATTGGAACTATCTGGGCATCTTTCTTCCACATTGCTCTCATTTCTTCCTGCAAATCCTGATATGTTATGACTTTGTGTCTCTCTGTATGCAGGACACTGTAGTCACTGGGTATGGCGATTTCAATGATCAAAGCTACTTTTGTCTTCTTTTCTTGGACCTCTACATCCGGTTTTCTAGCATCTATCTTTTGAACTGTTGGAAATAGGTGATCCCATGTGATGCAGACCATCATTTTTCATGATGTTTTGCGGCTCATGTTTCCAGTGTTTTCAATACCATAATCTTTGCCCAATACCCAGTGCAACAGTCTTGCCACATTATTACGTCTTTCAGTATACAGTCTTCTGCCATTAGTATGTTGCAACCAGCAATGAGGTGTGCAGCTGTTTCCAATACTGTTTTGCAAAACCTACATTTGTCTGTTTCTCCCACATATGGACTTTGTAAACCAACGTGCACGTAAGCCCACTATCTTGTGCCAGCGACATTAATCTTTCATCTCTTAGTTTGAATTTGCCTCTCCTTAACCATTCCTGCATTCGCTCCTGATCAGCATGAGATTCTTCCAGACGCTTTCTATACTTTATTTTCCACATTTCATGCCTTCTCATCTGGTCCTTCACCTTATATTCTTTCTTTTGTTTTTTTTGGCACATTCAGTTGCCTCCTCATTTTTATCCACTTGTATTTGATTTCCATTCCTGCTTGTCACTGATATGCTTCTGCTAGATTAAGCAGGGAAGTCATCTTAGTATTCTCCTCATGTTTCAAAACTATGACTACATTTGGGTCTTGTGAGGACAGCAAATATGTGTGGAGTCCCACGATTGCAAATCTGTACATGTAATCAGTTTCAAGGAGGCCCATCCCTCCTTCGGAATGAGGAATCTATAATCTTGGTATACAGTGATTTTTATAAATCATTTGGTGAGCATGAAGCATTCTTCTTGTTTTCCTATCTAATCTAGCCAACACATTTTGGGGCCAGTCAATGTCAATCACTCCAAAACTTTAAGTTGGGACAGGAAGAGCAAACCAGTTTATAGTCTGGATTTTGTTCCTAGATGTCAATCCTGTTTTCAGGATTAATTTAAGTCTTCTAAAGTACTCCTTACTAAGTTTTATTTGAATTTGCTCATGTTTTATTGTTGATCCTTCATCAATTCCCAAATATTTATACACTCCTTCTTGTTCAAATTCTTTTAGATCACAGTCTTGTCCCAAACTTATGTTTTCTTGGTGCTGCAGTTTTCCTGCTTTAAAGGTTGCTTTTGCACATTTATCAAGACCAAATGACATTCGTATATTATTTGAAAAAGTTTTGACAACTTGCAGTTGTGCTTTCAGTTCCTCAACTGATGAGCTACACAGTTTTAAATCATCAACAAAGAGAAGATGAGAAGTCTTTACACTTTGTTTTTTTATGAGCCAAATTGTAGCCATAGCCTAAGCTGTTAAGTAGAAAGCTTAATAGGTTAAAGGCAAGGCAGAACAGCAGCGGTGACAGAAAGTCACCCTGGAATATTCCCCTTTGAATTTGTATCTCTGGAATAATAATTTGTCCTTTATCATAGCTTAATTGCAAAGGGGTCTGCCACTATTTCATGGTTATTGTAATGTAGTCGATCAGTGTAGGGTGTATCTTATACATTTTTAAGCACTCTTTTATCCATGAATGTGGGACAATATTAAACGCTTTTTTGTAGTCAGTCCATGCCATACTTAAATTCTTCTCCTTTTTACAGTTCTCAACTTTAACAACAAATGATCCTTTCTTCCATATGACTATTTTATTGCCCTTTTGTTCTATTGCTATAATTGAGTTTTCTTTTAAATGACTACAGACTCTGTCGGCATCAATTCCCGTGTATAGTTTATATGTCGCTGGAAGGCAAGTTATTGGTCTATAACTTTTATGGTAGCTTAAAGGTTCACTCTTAAGTAGGAGCATTGTTTTTCCTGTTGTTAGCCAGGTTGGTATCTGTCTGGGGTATGCATAAAAATAGTTCTTACTCATGGCTAAATCTTAGTGTGTGCGTCTTCTTTCGGCTTTTCCCAGTTAGGGGTCGCCACAACGGAACTCCAGTCCGCTAATGACTGGCAGTGGATTTTTACTGAGCCGAGTTGCCAGCCCGATGCCCAGCCTTCAAAGAAGGCAAACCCATTCACGCACTAAATCTTAGTGTAAAGATGTGAATACTTTTAACCAGAAGTTAGGTACTGCATCTGGGCCTGGGGTTTTCCAATTTGAGGCTTTTCTTAACTTTGTTTCAATCACTCTGGCTGTTACTTCATCCCACTTCATATCCTGTACCTTTAAACTTCTTATTCTTTCTTTTATTTCTTCTATCTATTTAGCATCTTTGTTATGTTCCACAAGATCTTCATAGATATTTCTTCAAA
Organism: Protopterus annectens; assembly: GCF_019279795.1. NCBI lineage: Eukaryota > Metazoa > Chordata > Ceratodontiformes > Protopteridae > Protopterus > Protopterus annectens. Next base: position 950,406,724 of record NC_056732.1, read on the forward strand.
ATGTATCTATTTCTTCTTTTTTTGGTGGTCTTTCAATTACTTTTACCTTGTTTCCCAATTCTCTGTAAAACTTTTTTTGGGTCATCAGTCAATTTCTTATTTTGTACTTTTCCCTTATATTTATCTTTGTATCTTCTAAGTTTTTCTGCCTGTGCTGAGATTTTTAGTTTATTTGCGATAGTGCATGATAGATTCTGGTCTGTTCTAATTCTGTGCACTGCTTTTATTAAATCTATCTTTCTTAGTATTTTTGCTGATCTGTTCCCTCTTCTATAGTCTTCTAACAGCGACACTTCTTAACTGCTTTATAGTTTTCTCTATTCGATATTTCCATGATGGTATTCAATTTCTCCACTTCCTTTCCCTCACTACCCTATGCTCTTGCAGTAGAATTTTTATCAGTTATTAATTTAGCTGCAAATAATATATACTGTTTACTTCTGTTATATCGCAAGGATCTCTATGAACAGTCTTAATTACTGTGTTCATTTGTTTTATCAGATGTCTGACTTTTTGGGTTTTATTAACCTTTTGCAGTCTATTTCTTTCACTGATCATGTCTATGTGTCTAACTATTAAATCAAGCAACTCTTCTCTCAGCTCATTTTCTTCCAAACTGAGGGCACATCCCTTGTTTTCAATTTCCTGCAGGCATTCTATAGAAGGTTCTATAGCATTTTTCTGTGGCACAGTCTGTTCAATTTCATCTTGTGCCATCTGTTGCCCAGTCATATGGGAACTCACTGGCCTATCACTCCCCAACATCGACTACATCAGAGTTTCCACAGTTTCCTGTTCATTCCCTTGTTGTCTAGATGCAAGTGAACATTTATACCGGTTTCTTGTGGAAGGCTCCAAATTATCTTCATATGGTGCCTGACCAATTGTCTCCTGTTCCACTGGTTTCCCCTTAATTTGGATATCCATTGCTCTATCCTTTTGTGATGCTTCCTGAATTAGATTTTCAACACTGAACCCTTCACTTCACAGGTGCTCCATACCCTCAATTTCTATTTCTTTAACGTCTCCATTACTAATCTCCTTTTCCTCTTTGTCTTCTTATTTTTTGTATTGTAAAGTTTTCCATGTCCAGATTCCTTTGCCTGTATTTCTCCTCAAATATCTTTGGTGCTGCTCTTTTTATATTGGTTAGTTTTACTTTCGCCTTTGCATAAATATTACACCATATTAAATGTCTCTTTCTTTCCCATGTCCATATTTCTTTTTTATACTTTTCAAATATCTCTTGGTTTTGTTGTTTAAATTTTTGCACTTCCTCAGATGCTTCTTTTTCCAAACAGATCAAAATTTCTTGATCTATATACTGTTTTTCACAAATCTGTTACATTAATGAACGCAAATGTTCATTTGAAGCTTCTGACAGTCTTCCCTGTGGAAGTATTTTTCTTTCCTGTAACTTCTCTCTTAATCATTTTGTACATCTTGTGTCTGGAAATTATGGTCTTTCTGCATAATAGTAACAATACACAATTTCTTTCTTACCCTCAATAGTCCACTCTATCGTCTTTATGGTTTTTCTTTGGCCTATCAGTTTTTCTGATTTTTGTGAACTGCTAAATCCTTCTACAACGGGTTAGGGCATTCTCTTGCTGAGCCTGGCCTGGCCCCATTGTAAGAATGTTTCCATATTTTGAGGATTCTACACTGTAATTTTTTCCAGTCTTGGCACCAGTGCACCTACCAGGACTGGGCACTTTTTTATCCTGGTTTTTACACTGTAATTTTTTTCCAGTCTTGGCACCAGTGCACCTACCAGGACTGGGCACTTTTTTATCCTGGTTTTTGTGCACCCAGCTATCTCTTTCAATCTTTGACCTACTTCTATCTATGGTATATGCTATACAGAGTCTACATATCGGTGTCCTTGGTGAGATTTTGTAGAAAACAGGGTCCACCTCGTGAAGGTACTCACCAAGACTTGAGGGCAAATTCAGTTTCAGCACTACTACTCTCATTTGCTTGCTGACTTTTCATCTCTCCTCTTTTTTTTTTTTTTTTTTTGCTTTCTTTATGAATTTGCTGATTATGGTAAAGAGGGAAAAGGGTACAGGAGACCCAGGAGCTAACTGTGGACCACAGCATCCATCAGTGATTCTCCCTGTGGGGAGATCAGGGCAAAGTACCTACTGTACTTGTTTAGACAGAAATCAAACAGGTTGCAGCAAAGTTGGCCCTGGTGAAAACTGCTTGCGTCACTGCCGGGTTGACGGACAACTTGTGAGGCATTAGTACTGTCCTGCTCAATTTGTTCACAAGTACAATGGAGGTCCCTGGGATGTGCATTGCTATCGGAAAGTGTTGTGAAGATCTCGCCTAATGCCAAACTCTCAAGGCTTACTGACAAAGAGGGTCTTGTTGTCGGTTTGCATGCATATCATACCCTTTCAGAGTAGGTCCTGAAATCCCTGCAATGCTAAGAGAACCATCCTCAGGCACAACATATTTATGGCAAGACTGGCCCTTGTTGTTGACCTCATACCTTCTACCATCTTCCCTTCAAAATGCCCTCCCCACCTTAGAAGGGATGAATCTGTGATCCCCTTTGCTGCTGGAAGATTCCTCTGGAAAGAATGGCCCTTGGTCACAGATGGGGAAGTTATTCACCCAGTGATGCGTTTTTTTGCAGATTTATATAATCCGAATTTTTGCACGTAGAGGGTGGGTGGACTGTGACCACTCGAATGATAAACTTCATTGCAGTACCCTCATGAAAAATCTTTCTAGAGGAATCATAAGAATCGTAAATGACATTATAGGCCTAAGAGATGTAGGATTAACCTCAACGGTGGATTTGGGTGATGAAGAATATGCTGAGCTGTCAGGCATAGTGATTGGAAGTGTGGTATTTTGTTTGCATCCTATTAACTCTATGGTTTGTGTTGGCATCAACTGACACACTGGTAAGTCTATTGAAATTCTTAAGTTCAGAAGCAACAGGAGTACATGGTTTTGGTGTCTGGGCAGGAGATGCTCAGTGGGGGCAGTGAGAAGCCAATCCTCTAGATATGGGAAGACCTGGATCCCCTGTAGGTGCAGGTGTGCCACTACTACTGCCATGATCTTGTAACCACCCTGGGGACTGTGTTGAGACTGAGTGGCAGAGCACTGATTTGAAAATGACTGGCTCACACCCAGAAGTGGGGAAATCTCCTGGAGTGCTTAGCTACTTTGATGTGATAGTAAGAATCATGGAGATCTATAGAGCACATCCAATCATCCTGCCTCAGCAGAGGCAAAATGGATTGAACCAGAACCATCTGGAATTTTGTCTGTCTTACTAACTGGTTTAAATGTCTTAGATGCAAAATGGAACTTGCATCCCCAATCTTCCTTGGCACTAAAAAGAATCTGGAACAAACTCTGGATTCTAACCGGTTGTGAAGGACTGGTTGGATGACTCTCTTCTAGCAGCTTTGAAATTTCTAAGACTGTTAAATCCCACTGATTGGGTGAAACATCTAGGGATTTTATTTTTCTTGTTTTGGGGTTGGATTAAAAATGGAATTTAATAGCCTCTGCATATTATCCTTAGCACCCATGAATCTGATGTTATCTTTTGCCAGACTGGAGGATGTAAGGAAAGACACCCCTCCCCGACTGCTTCTAGAGTGCAGCAGTTAGGCAATCATTCAGGGGTGCTGAAAGGCTTTCTCAAAAAAGGGACTTTGAAAGCCCTGATTTTGTGGTCCACTTCTGCCTTTTGGGCATCGTCCATTAAAATGATCTCCCCTATCTGCCACAAGAAAGTCTATCACCTTGAGAGTCATGGAAAGAAAACTGATTTGCAGAACTACATCATCTTCCCCAATCTCTGGTTCTGAGAGAAGCGTATTCCTACTACAGAGTGAGCCTTGCCATCCTGTTGAATCCTGGTAAGTATATCCTTGACGTTAGGTCCAAATAAGGTGGAACCATAATGGGGGCATTAAAGAAGGATGACTTGAAGCCTTCCATGAAGTGACATGGTTGCTTCCAGGCATGTCGGTGCATGGTGATACCAGTGCCTGCTGCTCTGGCTGTGCAGTCAGCTGCTTTTGATGGCAAATGCATGGCCTCATTAGAGGATGATTACAGGGTGGAAAGCTGGGAGTCTACTTCTTCTAAACATTTACTGGCAATAACCCTGAGTGGAACTTGGAAATCTCTTTTGTCAAGTCTCTCTGGAATCTTACTAGGTGAGCAAGATAATTTAGTGATCTAATAGAGAAAGTCGTGGACGCATAGGTCCACTTTTCCTACCTGTCCATCACCCTAGATTCTCTGTTAGGAGGATGAACAGAAGAACTTTCTTTTGATAGCTCTTTTTTGGTGGCTGCTGCCACCACTATAGCACCTACAGGTGGACCCTTATTCCAGTGCATCCTGCCAGTCAGGGCAGATAATATGCAATCAGCTTTCTTTCTAGGGGCTCCACATCAGGGTCCTTCCACACCCATTGAGCCATCAGGTGAGTAAGAGGATCAATGGGTGGTATCACCCAGGACGAAGTTGGTCCAGAACCAAAGGCTTCCAAGAATACCGGCTCATCCGGAGATGGGTCTTGGGATGAACACTCCCTCTTGGTTTCATTAATTCTAGAATGTTTTCACAGGAGATATCTTCAGACAGAGAGTGATAGGAGCCTTCTCTTTCCTCTAAGTTGGTATCGTCCATGAAAGACTCAGGTGATGAGTCTAGATGTTTCAGATTATATGTCTGTTTTCTGGGAACACCTTCTGGGAGTTCAGTAGAAGCATCAGAATTGGAGAGAGATGAGACAAAGCAGACTTCTAAAGAAACCCCTGGTGACAACTGTCCCTGTACAACTGGATGGAGAGTGGGGTATGGGTGGAACCAAACTTGTAGAAGCTACCTTGTCTTTGGAACTAGCCAAAATTAGAAGTTATGTACCTACCATAACGTTCCATGTTAGTTGTCTTCTTCTCGCCTTCTTTCTTGCTGGGTGGGTTCGGAGCCGAACCTCGGCTCCGACTCGGCCACTCTAAAAGCTCGAGAGCTAGTTCCACCGGCTCGAGGCTCCCCTATATTCCACAATGCTAGGCGGTAACTCCTCAGATCTCGTTTGAAAGCTAGGCCAAGCAGGAAAAAACTCCATAACATGGAGAAAGGTAACCCACCTCTATAAGGCTGAGTGTGAGGTGTCCTAAACCTAACAGAGGCATATATAGAGGTGGTAGCATGGGAGAAAGATAAAGAGGTCACAAGACAATCTCCTCTAGGTCTGCCAGGCTAGGGGGAAGGAGGGTGGGATGCAAGAAAGAAGGCGAGAAGAAGACAACTAACATGGAACGTTATAGTAGGTACATAACCTCTAAATGTTAAGTTGTCTATCTTGCCTTCATTCTTGCTGGATGGGACCGCATCCCTAGCACCTTGTCCCGGGTGGCTTATCGGAACAGACTCTTGAGTACAGTGGAACCAAAGTTGGCTCGGCCTCTAGAGGCTAAGTCCAACTTATAATGAGATATGAAGGTATGGGGAGAAGCCCAAGTAGCTGCATTACAAATCGAATCAATAGGCAGTCTCTGTCTTGAAAAGCTATAGATGTGGCTAAAGCTCTAGTCGAATGAGCCTTGGGTTTGGATGGCAGCTGTTGATGTCTGATCTCATAAACAAGGGTAATCAACGAAGTAAGCCATCTAGAGAGAGACACCTTAGAAACTGGAAGGCCCATTCTACCTTCTGCATAGGACACAAACAGTTGATCGGATTTCCTGGATTGTTTGGTCCTGTCTAAATAGTAGGAAATACTTGCGGAAAGCCCAAAACCTCCTCTTCTGCTGACTAGAAAGCTAATAGTTGTAAACTCCGCAAAAATACGTTTTCATGAACTTTAAAAGCCAAATAAAGCCACAATAGAAAAACAGCAGTCCAATGAGTTTAACTTCTTTAATCCACAGCACCGAAATCAACCACAGCCTCAACACAAGCGCTTTCGCCCATTCGTAACGGGCTTTATATGCGTTCAGTATAAAACTTACATTCTGAACATGCTCTAAAAGTTGATAAATAATAAAAGCACTTGCCCTACAAACATTTAGATTGCCTTGTTGTTGTTGTATTATGCAACCTTCATTAAGATGTTAACATCATTAAAATAAAAACAGTAAGAAATATTTAAAATTTAGAATGTGATTCGATGCGCACGTTCAGTCTCCTATTAACCTACTTTTATGTAAGTAGCCTTTCCACTAACGCCAAACGTGCGCTAAACAAATCTGCCAAGTAAAACGTTTTGTAGAACTAGTAATAATAATAACTTATATTATTGATGTACATTTAAATACATTAAAAAATATATATGTGCACTATGAAAATGTGAAAATGTATACGCTTAAACCCTTGCACAAATATATTTATCTTAAAATCGTGTATTACTTAAAATAAAATGAATCCAACTGTTAGATATTAAATTCAAACTAACTGTTTAACAATGTGAATGATTTTCACAACAAGGCAATCTAAATGTTTGTAGGGCAAGTGCTTTTATTATTTATCAATTTGTGGATTTCCATTTAAAAAATTATGTAGCTAGTTTAAATTATGTCTGCAAGGACTCTTGGGAATTTTTATCTAGTTTAAATCAGGAAATAGAAAATTCCAATTTATACATGGTCACAATAGATATTGTAGAACTTTTCCCCAGCATTCCGCATGAGCAAGGTTTGGATTGATTTGGGGAATCTATCAGTAAGGAATCTGGCCTTAATAATGATTTAATGAACACAATATTGGAATTTATGAGATTAGTGCTTTATAACAATTTTATATTCTTTAATGAAGAGTTTTTTAGGCAGAAAAGTGGGGTGGCCATGGGGGCTCCCTGCGCTACCACATACGCAAACATAGTTTTGCACAAATGGGAAATGGAATTTATTCACTCTACACATTGGAGTGAGTACATCATATTTTATAAGAGGTTTTTAGACGATATTTGCATTTTGTGGTCAGGTACTGAACAGCAGTTTTTTAACTTTATGGATTATTTATCAAAAACTACAAATTTTCTTAGATTTACGTACGAGATAAATGACATGAGTTTAAATTATTTAGACATAAAGTTAACTAAAAAACTGAATGAAAAAGGTTTCACTTCCCAAATATTTAGAAAGGATACACATTGCAATTCGTACTTGCACTTTGATAGTGGGCACCCTTTACACATTAAAAAAGGTATTATTAAGGGACAGTTGGTGAGAGCGTCCAGAATGTGTAGTACGAATGAGTTATTTTTGGATGAAGTGGAATTTTTGAGGAATGCCTTTTTAAACAGAGGATACCCACCTGCATTTTATCAAACTATTTTGAATGAAATTTTGAATAAAAGGGAGCAACATTTTCCTCCTTTACTGGGAGTAGGCTTAACAACATTTAAGAAGCAAAAGGTGTTGGATTACAGCACGCATAGTAATTTTGTATACACATACTCTCAGGATGCTACACTTATTGAGAACACTGTAAAGAATTTTTGACCTATGGTTTCTGTCCAGGATGAATTTATGAATACTTTTCCAGATAAAATTTCCTTTATAAGAAAAAGAAACATTAATCTAAAAGGCATATTTGAGCAAAATACGTATAACAGAGGGGAAAGACAGCAGGGTGTTATGGTTAAAAGGAAAGGAACTTTTCCAGGTGGCAGATGCCACCAATGTTCATATATTATTAATAAGGATCAAGTTCACATCCCCTCTAGTAACATTACCCTGCGTGCCAAGTATCATTTTACATGTAATTCATTGGGCGTTGTATATATAGGATTTTGTCAGAATTGCCCATCATTTTATGTGGGCAAAACAGAAAGGCAGTTGAAACGCAGAATATACGAACACATGAATGATGTAAAAACAAAGAAAGAAACTAACGCCTTTTTCAAGCATTCCTTGAATTGTGTAAATATGTCCATTAAATTCTTTGTAGTTGACAGGGTATTGCAGGATTTGAGAGGAGGAGATTGGGAGACGGCCTTAGGGGTAAAAGAATTAATGTGGCAGCTGAGACTAAATGCAACAAAAAGCCCAGGGTTGAATGAAGGCATTAGTGTTATAGATATCCTTAAAGTCAAAAGGAATAAGTTAAATTAGATTTTTAATAAAAATCATTCACATTGTTAAACAGTTAGTTTGAATTTAATATCTAACAGTTGGATTCATTTTATTTTAAGTAATACACGATTTTAAGATAAATATATTTGTGCAAGGGTTTAAGCGTATACATTTTCACATTTTCATAGTGCACATATATATTTTTTAATGTATTTAAACGTACATCAATAATATAAGTTATTATTATTACTAGTTCTACAAAACGTTTTACTTGGCAGATTTGTTTAGCGCACGTTTGGCATTAGTGGAAAGGCTACTTACATAAAAGTAGGTTAATAGGAGACTGAACGTGCGCATCGAATCACATTCTAAATTTTAAATATTTCTTACTGTTTTTATTTTAATGATGTTAACATCTTAATGAAGGTTGCATAATACAACAACAACAAGGCAATCTAAATGTTTGCAGGGCAAGTGCTTTTATTATTTATCAACTTTTAGAGCATGTTCAGAATGTAAGTTTTATACTGAACGCATATAATGACAATGTGATTTGTAAATATATTAGTTGGTCTACAGGGACCTTTAAATTTATACTGGATTTTTGCAGTTAGTCATTATTCAATCAATGTATGTTAATTATTTAATAACAAGGCATGTTTGAATTATATAAAAGCATTGCTGTTTGGAGAATAATTACACTTGAAAAAGCCCATTACGAATGGGCGAAAGCGCTTGTGTTGAGGCTGTGGTTGATTTCGGTGCTGTGGATTAAAGAAGTTAAACTCATTGGACTGCTGTTTTTCTATTGTGGCTTTATTTGGCTTTTAAAGTTCATGAAAACGTATTTTTGCGGAGTTTACAACTAATAGCTTTCTAGTCAGCAGAAGAGGAGGTTTTGGGCTTTCCGCAAGTATTTCCTGGTTTTTTCACTGCTGTTTATTTCCTGTCTAAATAGTACCTAAGTTGGCGATGAACGTCCAAGCAGTGTAATCTCTGTTCTGATCTGTTCGAATAGTTAGGGAAGAAAACTGGAAGATCAATGGTTTGATTCAAATTTGCTGGTGAAGCTACCTTAGGCAAAAAGGATGGGTTAGTACGTAAAGATACCCTATCCTTATGAAACAATAGATAAGGGGGTCGACTACACAGAGCATGGAGTTCAGAGACTCTTCGAGCTGAAGTGATAGCTACCAGAAAGAGTGTTTTCCAAGATAGTAACTTCATTGAGCATGAAGCCGCGGGTTCAAAGGGGGAAAGAATTAAGGACGCCAGAACCAAGTTGAGATCCCATTGAGGAGGAGGATCCCTGATAGGTGGTTTGAGGAGAAAAACTCCCTTTAGAAAAGCTTTGCAGAGCTTGTGAGACATAATGGAAGACTCTGAGACACCGACATGAAAGTTAGACATAGCCGCCAATTGAACCTTGATGGTGGACGGAGACGAACCTGAGTGGAAAAGTTCGGCTAGAAAATCCAAAACAGACTGAATAGAAGCAGTGAAAGGATCTATATCCTTTGACTGTGCCCAACAGGAAAAACGTTTCCACTTACTATTATAAATCTTCCGAGTGGAGGATTTATGAGAGGCTATCAAAATATCGTGAACTGAGTGAGATATTAGAGGAAGCCTGGCTAAAGTTGGAATTGGAGAAACCACGCTGTGAGGTTCAGAGAAGGGAGGGAGCGGTGCAACTGACCCGACTGATGGGTCAGGAGGTCTGGAACTGGGTCCCGATGCCAGGGTTGCTCCAACAGATAACTGTGAAGAAATGGGAACCAAACCTGTCGAGGCCAGTAAGGGGCAATGAGGATCATGGAAGCTTTCTGAGCGATGGCTTTCTGAATTAGTTGAGATATCAGTGGGAAGGGTGGAAATGCATACAGAAGTCCCTGGGGCCAATCGTGGACTAGAGCGTCTCTGCTGGGGTGGCCTGGTTGGGGAAAGAGGGTGAAGAAATCGTCGCACTTGCTGTTTTGGGGAGTAGCAAAAGGGTCGCAGCAAGGCCGGCCCCACTTTTGAAAAACTTTCTCCAACACTGAATTCTTCAGAGACCACTCGTGAGGCATGAGAATAGCTCTTCTCAATTTGTCCGCAATCACACTGGACTTCCCGGGAATGTGCGTTGCTAACAGAAACCGCTGAGAAGAAATCGCCCATTGCCACAGTCTGAGTGCCTCTCGACATAGGGGGTAAGATCTGGTTCCGCCTTATTTGTTGATGTACCACGCTACAGACATATTGTCTGTCTGAATTGCTATAGTTCCCTTGGGAAGAGAGTCTTGTAAGGCTTGCAACGCTAGAAGCACTGCTCTCATCTCTAGGACATTTATGTGCAAGTGGCACTCGAAAGGTTGCCACATGCCTTGGACCGTCCTGCCCTGGAAATGCCCCCCCCCCCACCCGATCAGGGAGGCGTCCGTTGTCACTGTAGCAACCGGAGGGGAAGGAACAAAAGGTCTCCCTAGGAAGAGCTGGGGAGATGTGATCCACCAAGAGAGATGATTCTTGCACGATTGCATTATCCGAATAGGATGGGACATTGGAAGTCGTTGGAAAGACCATTGTGTGAAGAGCATCCATTGTAAGAGTCTCATATGGAAGCGAGCTAATGGTAGAAGAGGGATGGCCGCCGCCATTATCCCTAAGACCTTCAGGATCAGTCTGGCTTTGACTTTGTTGCTCTGCAAGACAAGAGAGACTTGTCTGTGTATGTCTGCTATTCTCTGCTCTGTGAGTCTGGCTGACATGTTGACTGTGTCTAGATTTGCGCCTATGAAGGTAATAACACGACAAGGCGACAAGACAGACTTTTCGTAATTTATTGAAATGCCTAGTGTTTGACATGTGTGTAATGTGTAGTCTCTGGCAAGAAGGAGAAGATGCTTGGTGGGGGCTGTTAGGAGCCAGTCTAAATATGGAAACACCTGGAATTTTTTATTTATTATTTATTTATTTTACATTTGTTGACCGGGCTAGTCTAGCTGGATACATATCCTTTTTCAGTAGAGGCCCGGGGAGAAAAGCTCCCAATATTAAGAAAAGTATCACAGTACAATTAGATAGAAGTACTACATTAGTAGAATAATAAAACAATAAGACATCTATATATACATGCTAGTAGTTTGAACAAATCATTTGTTGAATTGGTCACATGACATGGGTACATGTGGAGGAAGTAAAATGCTATATAATAACTTGAGAGGGAGAAGAGAGTAAAGGTACTGTGAGACCTATAGGAATTAATCTGGGTTAGGACATGGGCATAACCAGTGAGACTTAAGTAATTCTCTGAGATTATTTTTGAATAGATTGAGTGAAGTCATGAGCCTAAGGTTGTTGGGAAGGGAATTCCATTGCTTTCCAATGGAGTTAGCATAAAGAGCATCGCCGCCCATGTTATTAGATTTGATGGTTAATACCTGAATACTGTTTGAAGATCGAAGGCAACTTAAGTTGGTGTAGGTGGTCAGGATTTTGCTCAGCGAGGGGGTTTTGTCAGGTTGATTAATTATTTTGAATGCTTCCGTGAGTTGATTTAATTTAAGAAGATTGGGCAGTTCTAACCAGCCAAGTTTCTTGAGGTTAAGGCAATGGTGGGTACGATAGGGTGTTCCTGTTATGAATCTGGCAATATGATGGTAGGTAGTAGATAGGTTATTGAGCTCACGTTTATTGAGGAAGGAAAATATCGGGGAGGCATATAGTAGGGTGGAAAGGAGATGAGTACGGGCAATGGTTAATTTTGCATGAGGAGTAAGAAAGTTCTTGATTCTGTACATTGAACCTAGTTTCTTGTTAACTGACTTAATGGTTTGGGCAATGTGCATATCAAATTTGAGCTTGTGGTCAATAGTGACACCTAATAGTTTGGTATAGGAGACAGGCTCAATGATGGTGCCATTAAAGGATTCCACAAAAAAGGTCCTAGGATTAGCAGGTTGGGGTTCTAGTGCTAAGGGAGTGGTAGACGAGGGGAAAAATAGAAGTAACTTGATTTTAGTTGGGTTTAGTATGAGTTTCAGGTCGGAGAACCATTTTTCAACTTTGGCAAAACATTGTTGGGTGGCTGCTTGGAGTTTCTGGAGAGAAAGATCAGAGCAGATCAGGGTAGAGTCATCTGCATATTGAATGCAGGTGGCTCTGGGGATGACTGTGTGAAGATCATTTATAAAAACAGAGAAAAGAAGGGGACCAAGTATGGAGCCCTGTGGAAAGTACAGTTTTGTACCTACCATAAATGTAGATGTCCGAACTGGATAGCATCTGCAGTCATAACAAATGGGTAGTCCTGTCGTCAGGCAGCCCTTCAGTCGGCCGGATTCCAAAGTCTGGGTCTGGCTTCGGCCGATGTCGCACTTCACCCGACGTCATCTCTGCTGGTCTTCGGGTATAAAAGCATCGGCCGACGCCATTTTCTTCAGTGTTTCTTGCCCCAGATGCCAGTTGCCCTTTTGGAAGGCTAAATTTGGATAAATGCCAATGTATGCAGATAAGGAAGAATGCAAATACAAAATGTAGGCATATATATACATATATACAAACAAATACACCATAAGAGACTCCCCCCCAGCTAGCTATTAGGAGTGTAAATACCCTAGGAGTACCACAGAGGGGAAGGAGGGTGGGTAATCCTGACTGCAGATGCTATCCAGTTCGGACATCTACATTTATGGTAGGTGCAAAACTGTACTATGTCCTTCATGGATGCATCTGCAGTCATAACAAATGGGTAGAATACCATAGCTAAACTAGGGGTGGAGGAAATGAAATAATTATGGTGTAGTTAGGATCCCTTGCAGTACAGCAGTGGCAAACCCTGCTCGGGATCTAGAATATAGAGGTAGATTGTAATGCTTGGCAAATGTATGCACGGAGGTCCAAGTAGCCGCCTCAATAATGTCTTTGGTTGCCACTCCTCGTAAGAAAGCTGTGGTAGTGGCTGTAGCTCTTGTTGAATGAGGTCTTATGTTCTGTGGCATTGGTTTTCCATGGTAGGAGTAACAGAATCTGATGCAATTTCCTATCCATTTGGAGATTGTCTGTTTGGAAATTGCTTTTCCTTCCCTTCCTGGTGCATAGGCCACTAACAGCTGGTCAGTTTTCTGTTACCTTTAGTTCTGTCCAGGTAGTAGCGTAACTGTCTATGTACATCCAAAGTATGCAGTAGCCTTTCCCCCCTGTTCTGAGGGTTGGGAAAGAAGGTAGGTAGGTGGATTGCCTGGTTTAAGGACACTCTGGATACCACCTTTGGCATAAATGTAGGATTAGTTCTCATGGAGACTCTATCTTGATGGAAGATCAGGAAGGGTTGTACTGCTATTAAGGCCTGGAGTTCTGAAACCCTTCTTGCTGAAGTAATTGCCAGAAGGAAAGCAGTTTTCCATGATAGGTATTGCAGATCCGCTGTTCCTGCTGGTTCAAATGGAGGGAGTGTCAATTTTTCTAGTACAAAAATCAAGTCCCATGTTGGTAGTGGTGGTTTCCTAGGAGGTGTTACATTCTTGATTCCTCTGAGGAATTGCCTTAGTAGAGGGTGCGAGAAGACAGGTGGATCAGAACTGTATTCTGCAGAAATAGCTGAAGCATGTATCTTGATGGAGGAATAGGACAGGCCTGTGTGTAGAAGCTCTGCCAAGTACTCCAGGATGTTAGCAATGTCTATGTTTGACACCTCTTTTTCTCTTTCCGCACTCCAAGTGGCAAACCTTTTCCATTTTCCTGCATAGTTCCTTCTTGTTGAAGGTCTGCGGGCTTCCAGAATAATGTCTTTAACCCTTTGAGATAGTACTGGGTTAGTTGTTCTTAAGTGATGTTCCAGGCAGTAAGCTGTAAGGTCTTTAGGTTTGGATGCAGGATGTTGTAGTTGTTCTGAGTTAACATCAAAGGCATCAGGGGGATTGACCACATTATCCCCTGGGACATGCTCCTCAGCAGGGGATACCAGTGTTGCCTTGGCCAAATCGGAGCTATTAGAATTATCCTTGGTTGTTCCTCTTTGATTTTCAGTAGTACTTTGTGCATCAAAGGAAGAGGTGGGTATGCATATGCTGTCAGACCTTTCCAGCTGAAGGAAAGGGAGTCCACCTTCCATGCAAGCGGGTGAAACGTCCTTGTGCAGAATTTCCTGAGCTGGTGGTTGAGTGGGGATGCGAACAGGTCTATTTGTGGCATTCCCCATTTTCTTGTGATGGTCTTGAAGATGTCCGGGTGCAGCATCCATTCGTGAGCATCCGAGGTGGTTCTGCTTAACATATCTGCTAGGGTATTTTCTTTTCCTGGCACGAAGGTTGCCTGTAACTGGATGTTGTAGCTCAGAGCCATGTTCCAAAGGTCCAGAGTCATTCTGCATAGGGGGTAAGAATGCGTGCCCCCTTGCTTGTTGATGTACCACATGACTGTGGTGTTGTCTGTCCTTATCAATAAATGGCCTTCCTTGAGGAAAGGTTTGAATTTCTGGATTGCTAGTTGCACTGCCAGCATTTCTTTTTGGTTTATGTGTAGGTGCAGCTGGTCTGGGGTCCACAATCCTTGTATGCATTTGTCCAACATGTGTGCCCCCCAGCCTAGGTCTGAGGCGTCCGTTGTGATGGTCTGGTTCGCTTGACCTTTGTGGAAGGGCAAGCCTAGGTTTGCCTGGCATGCTTGGGCCCACCATAGGAATTCTTGTTTCAGGCATGGAATTAGTGGGATTTCGGTTTCTAAGCTGTGTCTGTGTTGAGACCATAAGTTTTTTAGGTACCACTGTAGCTTTCTCATATGCAGTCTGGCATGAGGAATCAAGATTATGCATGATGCCATGAATCCCAAGGCCTGCAGCACCTTTCTTGCTGTTAGTTTGTTCTGTTTTGTTAATGCCAAGAAGTAAAGGGGTAGTTGTTCTTGTTTTTCTGCAGTCAGGAATGCCATTTGTTTTACTGTGTCCAATTCTGCACCCAAGAAGGTTCTTGTCTGGGATGGAATCAGCCTTGACTTTTTTAAGTTGACTGTGTATCCCAGGGCTTGTAGCAAGCAAATGACCCTTTGTAAATCTGTTGTCAGCTTGTCTCGGTTGTCCGCTTGTAGCAGGCAGTCGTCCAGGTATGGATAGATTTGGATCCCCTGTAGCCTGCAATGAGCGATTACTGATGCCAGGCATTTTGTGAATACTCTGGGCGCAGTAGATAAGCCAAAAGGCAATGCTGAGAATTGATAATGCTCTGATCCTGCAAGGAATCTGAGGTATCTTCTGCAAATTGGTCGTATGGGGACGTGCAGGTATGCCTCCTTGAGATCTAGAGTTACCAGCCAACACTCCTTGCCCAGCATGGGAAGAAGTTGCTGTAAGGTCAGCATTTTGAATTTTGGAGCGATGATGTATGTGTTTAAGACGGACAGGTCGAGAATGGGTCTCCAAGTTTTTCTTTTCTTGGGACTAGAAAGAGTCTGGAGTAAAATCCTTTGCCCTGTTGATTTACTGGCACCCTCTCCACAGCTCTCATGTTGGTTAGCTGAATTACCTGGTTTTGAGCTTCTGTCCTTTGAGTTGGAGGTAAGTTTGGCATTCCTCTTTTTACTGGTAAGGTGTGGAAGTGGAACCTGTAGCCTTGGTCTATGGTTTTTAAAATCCACTTGTCTTTTGTGATATAGTGCCAGTTTTGTGAAAATAAGGCTAACTTTCCGCCTAAAGGAGCTGCTAATTGCTCTCTGGTAGGCGGTGTCAGGGCCAAGTCACTGTGAATGTCCTGTTGCAGTGGCAGTGGTTGTGGCAGTGCCTCGCTGGTTATTACCTTGCCACTGTCTTCCTCTGTAGGCACTTCCTCTGGGTTGGTTTCTGCCTCGAGAGCGTCTATACCTGCCTCTTTGGTTCTTTGATGAGTCTGGAAAGGACCAATTTTTGGCAGGCCAATTTCTGCTAAACCGAGGGGGCTGAACCTGTAAGAAATCCTTAACTGTTTGAACAGATTTTGCCTTCTCTTCCATTTTCTTCATTACTTGTTGAGCAGGGGTACCAAATAGACATCCCTTATCCATAGGAGCATCCAACAGCTTTGCTTTTACCTGATCCGGTAGGACCTGCTCTTTCAGCCATGCATGCCTTCTTATCACTGTGCCAGTCATGGCTGATCTAAATGAAGCCTCCAGTGCATCATAGCCACATTTTAAAGAATGGTTACTAACCTGCTGTATGTTATTCACCATTTCTAAAATATATTTCTTATCTAAGGGTTCTTCAGAAGAAACTTTCTTAGACAACTGATCAAGCATAAACTCTTGGTATTGGATCATGTGAAACTGACAGTTTAAAGCTCTAGCTGAGAGAGTGGCAGAGGTGTAGACTTTTTTGCCCCATCTGTCTAAAGACCTGGCTTCCCTTTCAGAAGGGAGAGGGTTTTTTGTAGAGGTAGAAGCTACTGCCTTAGGCCCCTGGGATATAGTCTCAGGATCTGCAAGTGGGGCCCTGAAAAGGTGGTGATGAGTGTTGGGTACCCTGTAAAATCAGTCAGGTTTGGCAGGGGCTGGTGGTAAAGAATCAGGAGCAGTGCAAACATCATTAAATGCATCATCCACAACAGGTAAAACTGGAGGTATAGCTAAGGGCCTATGTTGTGGTAGGTGCAGGAAAGTTCTAAGCCTTTTTCTTGAGTCTGAGAAATCCTGTTCTTGCCATTGGAATTGCTCTCTCATGGCATGTAAGGTTTCCCCAAAAGAGAATTCTTCTGGAGGTGAGGCCGATGGAATGGATTCATCAGCATCGGAGTCTTCATAAGTGGACAAAGGAGCCTCTGGCTGGTCTGTAGTGTCTGAGACTTCCGAAGAGTCATCAGAGTACACCTGCTGGGGAGGCTCTGTTCTAGGTCTCTTTTCTGGAGGCTGAGAGGCCCTGTCTGGGTGTGATTGGGATCCCCTAATTAAGGAAATCAAATCCTCTGCCAAAGTAAGCATTTGAGAACTAGAAGGGTGTCTGTGTGAGGGGGTCTTAGCAGGAACTGTTTTAGCAGTTTTGGCTGCTTTGGCCCTGGCAAAGGCCTTGATAGACATGGCTGCAGGGGGCCTAGCAGCACCACGTGCTGGGGTGGAAACATCCAAAGGGATGGTGTCAGATAAATCAGTAGAGGCCACAGTAGTAGCTAAAGTTTCAGAGGCCGATTCAGCTAAAGTAACAGGAGCCTCGGTAGAAATCAGGGTTTCGGCTGAGTATTGACCGGTTTTCTCGGCTTCGGCCGAAACCGAGACACTCGCGGTTTGCTTATCCGTGGTTTCGGCCGAAACCGCGGACCGCGAGTGTCGGTCCTTTTCTTTGCGTTTTTTAATTGTTTGGGTAGTCGGATGTTCCGACGGCATAATGTACGCAAAATCTGAGCCGAAAAACTGTTCAGCAAACTCCGACCGACGTCTAAGCGTTCGTCGGTTGAAGGATGAACAAGCTAGGCAAGCAGCAACGTCGTGGTCTGGGCCTAAACAAGGTAGGCAGTAAGAGTGGAAATCCTTATGAGGTATTTGTTTCCCACAGGTTAAACAATTGTTTACTTTTTCTGACATCGGCTGAGGCAAGAAAAGGTCCCCAACGGGGTACTTAGCTTTTTAGAAGTCTTCGAAGTAGTATTCGGTAGGAATCTCTGGATCTGACCGACCGGCACTTGCGAACAGCTTCTGCTTCGGGCGCCACGCGGCAAGAAAGACTGAAGAAAATGGCGTCGGCCGATGCTTTTATACCCGAAGACCAGCAGAGATGACGTCGGGTGAAGTGCGACATCGGCCGAAGCCAGACCCAGACTTTGGAATCCGGCCGACTGAAGGGCTGCCTGACGACAGGACTACCCATTTGTTATGACTGCAGATGCATCCATGAAGGACATCACCAATGTTGTTAGAGAGCAGTTGAGATAGACTATTTTGCCATTGGACTGCTTGTTGCCTGCCAGAAAGGTAGTCCTTAAACCAGCTTAGTGCTAAGTTGTCAAGATGAAGGGTTTGCAGGGTGTGGAGTAATAGCTGGTGGTTAACCATGTCGAATCCTTGTTGTCTCAGCTGAGAGGCGACCACTGCCATGCATTTGGTAAACAATCGGGGGGTGTAGTGAGACCAAAGGGCAGGGCCCTGAACTGAAAATGACTGGTTCCCAGCCTGAAGCGGAGAAATCTCCTGGAGCGTCGGTTCATTCTGATGTGATAGTACGCATCCTGGAGATCTATAGAGCACATCCAGCTGTCCCGCCTCAGAAGGGGCAGAATGGACTGCAGCGTGACCATCCGAAATTTTGTTTTCTTGACAAACTTGTTCAAGTTGCTGAGATCCAAAATAGGTCTCCAGTCCCCTGTTTTCTTTGGAACCAAAAAGAATTTGGAGTAGATTCCGGATCCTTGTTGGTCTGCTGTAACTGGTTGAATAGCTCTTTTTGCTAGCAGCTTTGAAATTTCTAATGCTGCTTGCTCCCTTTGACTGGGTGGAACGTCTGGAAGGGATTTTCCGGACTGCTTTGGAATGCGAAAGAAAGGGATTTTGTAGCCTTCGGAAATGATAGACTGTACCCATTTGTCTTGAGTAAGGGAAAGTCACGCTTCTGGGTACAAAGATAATCTTCCCCCGACTGCCTCCGAAGGTGGACAGTCGGGCAACACCTCAGGGATGCTGAAAGGGCTTGTCAGAGAATGATTCTCGACTGCCCTGATTCTGCGGGCCCCCTCTGCCTCTAGGACGGCGTCTATTATTATTGTTCCCCCCTCTGCCTCTAGGGGGGAACCGACTCTGTGCGTCAGGCGAAACTCCTTGTGGTTGTTTGCGGAACCAAATCTTTCCCCCCTTCTGGCCCTTGGGGTAAGGCCTAGAAGGAGTAGAAAAACGGACTCCGATGGCAGAGAGAGTCTTGCCATCAATCTCGCACCTAGTCAGGGTTTCCTTCACTTGAGGACTTAAGAGGGATGATCCATCAAAAGGGGAGTTAGTGAAGGACGCCTTGAAAGGGTCCGCAAAGTTACAAAGCCGCATCCAGGCATGCAGACGTAACGCCACACCTGTACCTGCCGCTCTTCTCACCCCATCCGCCGCGTATGAAAGAAGGCGCATGGAGGAGTTAGCTATTGAGTTGAGGGTCGCTAGCTGAGAGTTCATCCTATCCTGAAAACCTGCATCTGTTGGATCCTTTAACATTTCACTCGCTTCCTTGAGCAAATCCCTCTGGAGACGAGTGAAATGACACAGGTAATTCAGCGAGCGCATAGAAAAGGTTGCTGACGAGAACATCCGCTTCCCGTACCTGTCCATAGTCCTAGACTCCTTGTTAGGAGGATGAACAAGCACTGAAGGATCAGCAAGCTCCTTCTTGGTGGCTGCAGCCACCACCATAGCATCAACAGAGACGCCTTTGGTCAAGAATTCTTTGTCTTTGGGGCCAGTGATAAATTTTGATGGTCTCCTGGGGGTGGGTTCCACTGAGTCAGGAGCCGTCCAGACCTTCCTCGCCACCACTTCCATGAGGGGGTCAAAGGGAGGGGACACCCAGGAGGTGGAAGGGCGAGAGCCAAACGCCTCAAGATACACTGATTCATCCTCTGAAGGGTTGAGGGCTGGCCAATTCCCCCTCTGTTTTAAGATTTCGAGGATGGCTGCGAATGAGACATCTTCAGAGGGGGATAGAGGGGAACCTTCAGAATCCTCTAAACCAGTGTCAGAGGTGACAGACTCAGGGGAGTCGATGTGCTTCCTCTTGCACTGCCTCTTCCTAGGGGGCTCTCCTACCGGGTCAGGAGAGGCCTCGGAAGAGGAGGAGATCCCCACTGGGGATACTTGAGGAGCTGTCTCTCTACGATCCGGGATGAGGGAGTGAGAAGAAATCACCGCAGGCACCGTGGAGGGAGGGGCAGAGGGAGCCGACTGTGGGGTTGAACCAGGTTCCAACACGCTCCTCATGACCTCAAAGGCACCCCTGTCACGCAGAGCCAGAGGTCTCCGCTCCGAAAAGCTGAAAACCTCCCTCGGCACCGACAGTGATGGCTCCGAGGTCGATGTCAGAGCCGAACTCACCAGCGCCGAAGCACCGAGAGGGAGAGCGGGGTCGGACAAGGGTCCGATGCCACTCGCCCCCTCAGAGCCGACGAGGGAAGTCCGGCGCCGAGATTCTTCCAAAGAAGACATCGGAGCAGACGACGGCACCGAAGACAAAGGTATCGGTTCCGACGCACCCACAGTCTCGGGTCCGAGCTGCCCCGGCTCCGAACTCAAGAGAGTCAGAGGAGGAACATTCTGAGTGACAGGATTAGCCATCGACTGTTTAGTCGGGCTCTGAAGCATTTGGGCCAGTGCCTCGGACTTAAGAAGTCGACTCACTACCCTCTGAAGGTCATGATCTGACAGTCTCGACGACCTAGAGGAGTGAGATCTATGGCTCCGTTCAGACAACAATGGAGATGCTGGAGCCGAATGAACGGAGCCGATAGATGGTGACCTGGACCTCTTTCTAGAAGTCGGTTCCGATAGCCTTATCGGAGCCGACTCAGCAGTGACTACCTCGGCTCCGGCCGGAGCCGAGGGAACAGTGGGAACATGTGTTCGAGAATCATCGGCTCCAGCCGGAGCCGATGTTCGAACAGGTTTCGAAGCCCCAAGACGACTCAGATACAGGAGCCGACGGTCTGGTAGGCTTGGAGGGTTTCCCCGAAGATTGAGTCGGGGGACCCTCAGGCTTCAATAAGCCCCTTAAAATAAGCTTATTTTTTCGCTCCTGCAGGACTCTAGGGCTGAAACCAAGGCAAACAGCGCACGAGTCCTGCAGGTGCAAAGGTCCCAGGCAATATACACAAGAAGTGTGACCGTCTGTCAGAGACATCTTCTGACAGCACGAGTCACACTTCTTAAAGCCTGAGACCTTCGAATCTTTAGACATTTCTAAAGAAGATAGTGTAATCACTCACACTCACACACACACAGATTACACTAAATGAAATTAAACTAAATTAAACTAAATTAAACTAAATAATTCCCTACAGAAAACACAGTCACTCCAACTACTAGGAAGGGTGGGACAGGGCCTAAGGGAAGAACTCTTGAAAGTTCTTGGAAAAAAAGGGGGAGAATTTGCAAGGGAATGTTAAAGAAACTACCTAAATAAGTCAATAATACAGAAAAACTAACTTAAAGGGGGTCTATCTTAGTTAACTTTGTTTTAAAGTAACTAACCTGAAGAGCCGGTTGGAAGAGCACCTCGATCGCTATAGCGGCAAACGAGATCTGAGGAGTTACCGCCTAGCATTGTGGGATATAGGGGAGCCTCGAGCCGGTGGAACTAGCTCTTGAGCTTTTAGAGTGGCCGAGTCGGAGCCGAGGTTCGGCTCTGAACCCACAAGAATGAAGGCGAGATAGACAACTTAACATCTTGTTTTAAATGCTTCAAAAACAGAGGCTGCGATTGGCATTGATGATTCCCTCCGCTCTGAAGAGGAAACAAGTTTTGGCTCCAAAGTAGATTTCTGACCCCAGCTACCTCATAATAAAGCCCCCAAGGGGAAAAGATGTCCCTAAGAATCTCAGCATTAACTCATTCCCTCAAAGTTCGCCTCAGAAGTTTCCACTCAGAGTCTCACCCTGATCCAATGGAAATCAGAGTTGAGAGAGATTGGGATATAGTCAGCTTCAAAGATGCAATAAGTTCCGGTTTGACAAAGCAGCTACGGTTCCAATCAATTCTGATAAACCCAATGCCAAGGACTGAATCAATGAGGACTCTTGTATGGGGGGATAAGATGGCCAACACTTGGTTACCTTCTGAGGGGACAGTGCCAGGATAACTGCAAACTGTATCTATGTCCTCAAAAAGTTCCTCATCATCCTGTCAATGTCAAGTTCTGTAAGGCTTCTAGATGATCTAGAGGATGATACTAGTAAAGGCAATCGAGAATACCTTTTCTCCTAAAGAATGGGTGATT
Organism: Protopterus annectens; assembly: GCF_019279795.1. Lineage (NCBI taxonomy): Eukaryota > Metazoa > Chordata > Ceratodontiformes > Protopteridae > Protopterus > Protopterus annectens. The sequence continues at coordinate 950,428,691 of NC_056732.1, forward strand.
GAAGCCTGGAACTCAGTGGCCCCAGCAAAAAAACTGGTCCTAGGTGTTGGAGATAGGGACTAAGTGGTGGATGGTGGCTATCTTATCAGAATTTTCGGGTTGGGAACGACAGATGTTGACAGTTCTGAGGATCACTTTTTTAAAGATTTTGGAGATTTACTCTTTCCTTTCTTTCTCCTTGGCCTGAACCTTCGATTTTGAATTTTCCTTCTGTTTGACGGAAGAGGAAGAGAAAGGTGAAGGTGTTTGAGTGGGATGGAGCATCTTTAGTACTAATTCTTCCCATTGAATCTGGAGGGACCTGGCACTGAAGACCACACAACACTGACAATCTCTGTCTAGGTGAGCAGCACAGAAGCAATAGACGCATTTAGAGTGTGGCTCCTGAGAGGGTAACTTGTGCCCACACTCCAATTTTTAAAAACCTGATCATTCTGACATTATAAAATCACTAACACCTATAGAAAAAACGGGCACACATAAAAACACACTATTATCTAATAAAGGAGGAAGGAATTATAAAAATACTAATCTTATGAATAATGATACTTAAGAATAGTTGTGTAAAATCTTACCATAACCATAGATGTCCTTTTCTTCCATGCTGTAGTATTCTTAATCTTTGGGTTAGCCTCCGCCTAGCGACTTGAATGTCCAGCCAGTATACAAAAGTTTTAGTCACTGCAAGGTATGTGGGATGTCTGACGTTGGCTGTAGGGAATGTGGGCCATAAAAATGATGTCTGCATGTACCTTCCTCAGAACTGAGTGCCCCAGTCAGACACCAGTCCCAGGATAGCTGCACAAGTCCCTAATCATCCAGCAAAGCCCAAATTTTCTTTTGAATAGGGGTAGAAGGGTGGGATAGAATACTGTAACATGGAAGAGAAGGACATCTATGGTTATGGTAAGATTTTACACAACTATTCTACGTCCTTCTATTCTCATGTTGCAGTATTCTTAACCTTTGGGTGAGTGCCATAGCTCAAATGGAAGAAGAAGAGGGTGGTCTGAAACTATTTTCCAAAAATCCATGCAGGATTGCCCTAGAAAACCCTGCTCTGGAGATGTGATCCAGTTTGTAACATTTTGTGAAGGTATGTACAGATGTACCTAAGCTGCTTCTAGAATACAGGCAGTATCTAACCCCTTGAAAAAGGCTCCAGATGAGGCCATGGTCTTAGTAGAATGGGTTTTAATATTGGAGTCTATGTGTTTTCCATGGTAGGCAGAGTAAAAGGAGACTTCTTTGGAAATCCAAGTAGAAACAGTCTGTTTAGTCACAGCTTTTCCCAAATCTCTGGGGTGAAAGGAGACAAACAGTTGCTCTGATCTTCTAATAGATTTAGTCTTGTCAATGTAGAATCTGAGCTGTATGTGAACATCAAGGCAATGCAGGACTCTCACTGTAATTCTGGGGCTGTGGGAAGAAAGTGGGAAGGTGGATACACTGGTTCAGGGATAACTCATTGAACACCTTAGGCATACAGGACAGGTTAGTCTGCAAGGTAGTCATAGCCTTGTGGAAGATCAAAAAAAGGTAGGGTGACTATGAGAGCCTGGAGCTCTAACACTCTCCTGGCTGATGTCAGGGCCACCAAAAGCAGTTTTCCAAGTGGAATACTTTACCGAGGCTATAGCTGCTGGCTCAAATGGAGAAACAGTGAGCTTTTCTAACACACAGTTCAGGTCCCAGGGCAGTGGAACTGGCCTCCTGGGTGGTTTGAGGTGTAGAACTCCTTTTAGGAATAACTTCAGTTGAAGTCTAGAAGCAAGTGGTGGTTCTAAAGGTAGACATGCAAAAATAGCAGAAAGGTGGGCCTTTACAGAGGAATATGCCAGCCCTGCCTGCAACAATTCACACAAATAAGACAGTATCAGGGGGACCCCTACCAGAAATGGGTCTAGCTGTCTTTTTAGACAGAAAATGGAGAACCTTTTCCACTTCAACAGATAGGATCTCCTACTATTGGGTTTCCTGGCCTCCTGCAGGACATTTAGCACATCCTCAGAAAAAAGGTGCCTGAAAGGGATCAAAACTCTATCACCCACAGGGTTAGGTTCACAGATTCCAGATGGGGATGGATCAAGGATCCCTTGTCCTGTGTGAGTAGGTCCACTCTGTGAGGTAACTTGTGATGACTGCCACTGGCTAAATGCAGTAGAAGGGGGAACCAGTGCTGTCTTGGCCAAAAGAGGGTCGCAAGCAAGATTTTTGGTTTGTCCTGCTGAATTTTCATCAGGACTTTCTGTACCAGTAGGAAGCATACAGAAACATCCCCTTCCAAAAGAAAGAAAAAGTGTCCATTGCCCTTCGTAGGGGGCTGGGAACCCTAGTACAGAACTGTGGAAGCTGCCTGTTCAGAGTGGAGGCAAACAGGTCTATTTGTGGTGTACCCCACCTATGGATCCAGAAACACATCCCAGGGTAGCATCCATTCATTGGATTGTGACATGGATCTGCTTAGGGTGTCTGCCTGCGTGTTCTGAGCTGAGGTTATATAGACAGCTTGCAGAGTTGCTCCATGCTGGACCACCAGTTCCCAGGCATGGAGTGCAAGTCTGCATAGCAACTAAGATCTTGTTCCCCCCTTGTTTGTTCACATACCACATAACAGTAGTGTTGTTCGTGAACAATTGCAGGGGTCCTTGCTACAGAACATGTTGGAAGGCCCTCGGAGCAAAGATGAGAGCTTTCATCTTTCTGATGTTGTCTTCCCTCTTGCAGGAGCCTGTCCATGTGCCTTGCACCTTCAAGCTGCCCACAGCAGTTCCCCACCCCAGGTCTGAAGCATCTGTGTGCATTTCCTGTACTGGAGCTAGGGGTTGCAAAGGAAGCCCTGAACTGCGAAAGACTGACCCACCCACCAAAGGATCTCTTTCCTTAAGCATGGCAGGAAGGGAATGGTGTGATCCACTGGGTGAGAGTGTTGGGTCCATGTGGACCTCAGATATCACTAAAGCTTTCTCATGTGGAGTCTTGCCTGTGGTAATGTGGGGATTGTGGAAGCATGTACTCTAAGACTCTGAAGTATTCTCTTGCTGTCATTGCAGGGACGTGTACGACTGACAGTAGGTATTCATTTAGACTGTCCACCTTGTTGGGTGGGAGGAATGTCATCATAACGTCTGTTCTGATTCTGCATCCCAGGAAGACCTGGACTTAGGAGGGGTTTAGGCTGGATTTGGGGAAGTTAATTATGAAGCCCAAAGATTGCAGAACAGAAATGACTGTCAGGAGATGGGTCTGGAGGGTACTGTAGCAGTCTACCTGGATCAGGAGGTCATCCAGGTATGGAAAATTTGTATCCCTAGAACCCTGCAGTAGGCTATTACTGGAGCTAGGCATTTAGTGAATAAATACCCTTGGAGCAATAGAGAGTCCAAAGGGTAAAGCAGAGACTTGAAAATGTGAGGAACCACAGAGAAGCGCAAGTACTTCCTGTATTTGGGTCTGATCAGGATATGCAGGTAAGCATCTTTGATGTCCAAAGTGGTCATAAATGCCTGAGGCATTATCAGTAGGAAAAGAGTTTGAAGGGTAAGCATGCAGAAGGTGAGTATTAGAAGAAAGAGGCTGAGGTATGAGAGGTCCAGTACAGGGTCTCCATGGGCCATCCTTTCATGGGACTAGAAAAAGTCTGGAGTAAAAGCCCCATCCCTTTTCTGAGCCTGGAACTGTCACAGTTCCTTGCCAGAGAAAGCTGTCCAAAATGGATTGTAATAGGGGCAGTTGGTCCTTTGGTGGCTGAGGGATGCCCCTGAAAATGAGAGGAATAACCTTTTTCTATGATAGACAGAAACTGCTTGTCTGAGGTGATGCTTTCCCAGAAAGGGAAACGGTGAGACAGTCTCTGGGAAAGGGTGATATGTTCTGGAGGGGGAGGAGGAGGAGCCAGGTGTCACAGACTACCTGTCTTTTTTTTTTTCAAACATCCTTATTAAATTTACACATATGATCAAGGCAATCTTACATTTATATAAATGAAAGACATACAAAATGATATCACTTTAGTTACAGTTTACATCACAGACACCACTGAAACAACTATCTGTAAACATTATATATATCACTTATAAACCATCCAGTCATTGTCAGTTAAGCATTATATAGCTCATTAAAATCCTGCCTCTTAAGTCTGGAGGGTTTGTCTGCAGAGACAGAGATAATACCAGGATCTGCTGCAGGACACAATCACACATTTTGCCCCTTCAGGGACCTTATAAAACCAGTCAGGTCTTCTAGGAGCAGGGAGCTGGGATTCAGGTCTTTTTGAAGCTGCAGAAAAGGCATCTAAAAAGGCTGACAGGACTGGTGGAATTGCAGAATGTGCAGGTGTGTCCATTTGTAGGAGTTTATAATATCTGTTTTGGACTTCAGTCATTTTTGTAGACTCCCATGTGAAGAAGTCTCTCATCCCAGAGACTGTTTCTGCAAAGGTCAGGTCGTCCCAAGGGGAATCTCCCTTAGCAAAGTCCTCCTCAGGGGATGCATAAACTAGGGGAGAAGGCATTTGACAAGCATAAGACAAAGAATCCTCAGAAGAGGAATCTGAAGACTCTTCCGCCTCCAAGGTTGGCGGTTCAATGGTCTGGTACCTAGGGCTAATAACAGGAGTAGCAGTTGAAGAAGCAGCCAAGGAAGGCCTAAGTGCCATAAAAACATTAAACAAGTCTTGAGAGAAAGCTTGCCAGTCAGGCAGGCTCTTGGTAGGTGAACAGACATGTTTAGTTTTTTTTGTTTTTTTCTTCAAGGAATAGACATGTCTAGAGGGCGTAGGGTATAAGGAGGGCCTAGTCTCAGGAGCTGCAGAAGTGGAGGAAGGACCGGTCTGGACATCTGGAGCAAGCCGCTGTTCCCCCTCGTCATTGGCACCCAATGTCTGCATAACCTCCATGGACGTAAAAACAAAGTAAATAATTCACAAACCACTATAAAACAAACACAATGCTGGCAATGGAATAAAGAAAGAGGCGTATGTTATGTTAAGCGCTTTTCATTTACTACATTAGTAAACTTCATCAGACAAAATCAGTAAAACACAATTAGAAATTTTATAGTTTAAAATTGGTGCCCTTTTTCTACTACAGGAAATGACATCACAAACCTAAATAATATACTATTTCCCGCATTGTATGTACCATTATTTTTAAAAATATATATATTACTGAACATTCTAAATACACAAAATGCATATGAAATATGCAACTATATTAAACAATGTTAGCTGCCTATGAAGTTATGTAAACATTTATATACATAAATAAAATATTAATTTATTAATTTAAACAAAACCTTTTATCATTTTTTAAAACAACCCCTACCTAGTTAATGCTCTTACTTTTAAAATGCTATTAATACTACAGAGATCATTGAGTTCAGGCCATGCATAAGAATGAAGCATAAGCTGCCATATTAACTCTGCCTTTTCTAATTGTAATTTCCAGGGACCACCTCTGTCATTACTTAGCACTTGCTGCAGTATTCCAAACCTAAAATTATGATCATGATGTCCATGCACATGTTTGGCTAGTGCATTATTTAACTGATCCTTCCTTACTGCATACATGTGCTCATAAATTCTTTCCATAAGAGACCTGGTGGTTTTTCCTATATAAAATGCTGGGCAGAGTTGACATACTGCCACATATATTACCCCCTTAAAATTACAATTAAATTTACCCTTAAATAGTGTATTCTATGCCCTTTATCTGTATGTATTGGCCTTGATGAATATATTTACAGTAATTGTACATTTCATATCTATTCATAGTACCCACTAGTTTATTGGCAATATAATTTGCCTTGCCATTTTCCAACAAATTTTTAAAATTACTTGCTTTCCTTGCTACCATTTTAAAACCATTACAGAATTTTGCTCTAATATTCAACTCCTCATTTATAAGTGTCCAGTTCTTCATCATAATAGCCTTAGTTTCATAGAAATGTGTATTAAATGTTATGAAAAGTGCAGCATTATCCAAGTGCTGTTCACTTATTCCTAAGGGTATTATTTATTTATTTATTTTAGAGTTTGTTTACCGGGATAGTCCATTGGGCCTACAAGAGCCCGTTTTCAATGGAGTCCCGGGGAAAAAAGCTCCATAAGAACATGATACAATTTGGGCAAATCATAAAAATCATAAAAATGAGTAATATAGCTTACAATGTTATAATACTTACAAGTATTTACAAAATATCTGGAGGGGAAAAAAGGGAGGAGAGGGCAAAAGTAGCTAGGAGGTAGTTATGTAGGGTGAGAGCAGGAACATTCCCATAGGGATATGAGATGGGAATGAAGCAAGGTTTTAAAAGTAGAGAGGTTGGGGATGGTGTGGATGAGAGGCGACATACATTGTTACTATATGTTAAAATAGGTGCAAAATGACCATTAGATCTTTTTATTTTTACTTCATTATACAATTCATAAAGAATATGATTGAGATAACTTCTCTTTTTAAACATATTGATCAACTTATTGCACTCTGTTTCAAAATCAGTGTCCAGGCTGACCATACTTGCCGCCCGGACAAACTGTCCCTTAACTACTGATTTTTTATTAATTGACAGATGTGCACTGAAAAAATGTAAAAATGAATTTGAGTAAGTAGGTTTTCTATAAATATTTGCTTTAAATATTTTATTACCCCTATTCTTACTCAAAATAACATCCAAAAAATGAATCTCATTATTCACTTGTGTAAATGTCAAATATGAAGTAGTTGCATTGTTGTATGTAAAAAATGCATCTAATACTGTTTGACTACCCTTCCAAAGGATGAATATATCATCCAAATAATGTAAATATAGGCTAATATGTTGAAAAAACTCACTCCCATAAATATACTGTTGTTCCCACACAACCATGACTATATTCGCAAAAATTGTGCCACAAGGTGAACCCATGGCTACCCCCATCTGTTGTAGAAAATATTCACCCTTAAAATAGATATAATTATTCTTGAGAACTATTTCCAAGAGTTCAGTATATAAACTGATCTTGGACTGTGTAATCCCCTGTTCCCTTTAAAAGATTTCTACAGCCTGTATACAGTCTTCATGAGGGATCGCAGAGAATAAGTCCTTGATGTCCACTGTTACAAGTATACTCTGATCACAACACTGTGTATGCTTAATTAATTCAAGGAAATGCCATGAGTCCTTACAAATTTGAGGACATTTCATTATCAAACTCTTTAAACTGTTTTCCAAATACTTTGCACATGCATACGTAATAAAATTACAACCTTCTACTATCAGTCGTAATGGTGGATTATTCATATTCTTATGCACCTTTGGTGCCCAAAATATAGTTGGTATTATAGGAGAAATAATGTTTAAATAATTCTAAGTGCCAATATCTATTCTGTTCTCAAGAAACATGTCATTAAGGGCCATATACACCCTTCTATAAGCTACATTCAGCTCATTTTTACTAACCTCCTGATGTGTTTCTATATTTAATATATCTAACATTCTTTGTTCATAATCAAATGTGTCCATTATGACCAAACCCCCTCCCTTATCAGGCTTCATTATTCTTAGAGAATGATGCATGAGAAATGACAAGTTCAATCTCTCTTCATTTGTTAAATTGTCATTCAAATGCTTTTTATTATTAACTATATGCCTAATATCCAGTTCACATATTCTTTCATATGATGCTAGAATAGGATGAAGTGGGGAGGGGGGGGTTGAATGTGCTATGGAAACGTATTGCATCAAGTGGTTTAGAATGTGCTACCTGATTATTGCCAAATAGCAATGTAAAATTTAATTTTTTTAAGAATAACTTTAAGTCAATCAATATTTGTGCAAGATTAGGTTGTTTAGATGGTACAAATGTAAAACCTTTACTCAATAAATTCACCATAAATTTATCTATCACAGTAGTTGAAAAATTATATACTTTAAAATCATACAATGACTGGACTAATATAAGCATCATTAGAAAGTAAATCAATAATGGCTGTGTCTTCCTCAACCAGTATGGAATTGCATGAAGACTTTAACTGGGTTTCCTCCCCGCCACGATACTGATAACCCCCCCTCCTCTGATTCCATCTCGAGGGTGTATACAAACCCTGACTGTCAGACCAATCACGCTTATTATTAGCATATTGATTATTTTTGTTTTTTATTCTCTCCAGTCTTTTGAGAGGTGGAAACTGATCATCACATTCTTCAAAATCATTCTGATAGCCAACTTGCTGGGCATCATTATTCATTACTTGTTGATACTGTACTCGTGTATTTTGACCATTACTAACAGTATTATTAGAAGAACCCACTTGTGTTCTAACCTTCGGTGGTTTAGGGTAGGGCTGACCCTTGCTATACTGCTGCTGGTCCCCTAACAATTTATTATGTTTTTTTATGCTTCAAGTCAGATAAAATATGTTCAATACTTATATATATTCTTTGATGTTCATATTTATATCTACTAAAATTAACATCTGCTTGCAATTGTTTTTCTAAAGTGTCGCATTCTACTAGCAACCCATCAATTTCCTTTGCATTATACTTAATTAATAGCTCTAACAATTCAAAGCCATGTCTGTCATACATAGTCAACAATTCACAATGCAAAGGAGAATTTTCAATAAGCCCAGAGGGATATCACCATGTTCTTTGTCCTTTTGGAACAACTTTACTTTTTATGCAGTCTAAATACATGTTTTCCACCTGCAACTTTTTTAATTTAGTTTTACATCCAGTTGCTCCAACCATGTTTTAATCGGCAACCCATCAGAACAATTGCTAAAGCCAGATGAAAAGCATACCTGTTCATCCATTAACCATGGGGATAAAACTGGTGGTTTCCATTTAGCTATGTCATTAGAACCAGCATACTGCTCACGAATATTACTGTTATTAACATTATTGTCATTACAGGCATTATTATTTCTTATTAAACCACCATTTTGTACGGCAATGGCACATCTTGTTAAGCCATCATTAAAGACAATACCTGCTTTAATGTCATCAGCCAAATCCATTTGTGAAGCTATGCGCTGCCCATTAGTTATAAAGCAATTATAAAGCAATTATCCGACTGTGAAGTATCTAGTAAGCCATTAAATGTAGTCATAACATAAGGTGGTTGATGAATATCAGTCAAAGAAGCTGATCCATCCATACTGCAGTCTTTAGCCGCCGAAGAAGCCAAAATAACCAAATTCGGTTCTATGTGGCCACCCGTAACACCACTACCTGTTTCATGGGTTTGCTGTTGATTCTGCCGTAAAGTACAGTTTTGTACCTACCATAAATGTAGATGTTCGAGGATCCACATTGCTGCAGTCATAACCATTGGGTAGTCCGCTGTCCTCGGTCGGCCCGAATACCAAAGAGTTAGGCTGACGTCGGTCATAGGCGCCCGGAGCTGACATCAGTACGTAGTAGTACTAAAGCGCATGACCGACGTCATATCCTCAGTCTTTCTTGCCCCAGATGTCAGAATGCCTCTGTAAAGAAAAGCCTAACAACCAGAAGGGAAAATAACAATCATCCCAAGGCACAACAACCCCAATAACCACCCTAACAACAGAGGGGGAAGGAGGGAGGGAAAATAGGACTGCAGCAATGTGGATCCTCGAACATCTACATTTATGGTAGGTACAAAACTGTACTATGTTCTTCATCTCACATTGCTGCAGTCATAACCATTGGGTAGAATCCCAAAGCAAAGGAAAAAGGGAGGCTGGCAAACTAAAAGGCATTAGGGGCTGCTAACATGCCCTGTAAGACTGCAGTGGCAAACCCAGCCCTGGACTTAGAATAAAGAGGAAGATGGTAATGCTTGGTAAAAGTGTGAACTGAACTCCAAGTAGCTGCTTCCAAAATATCTTTAGTAGCTACACCCCTCAGAAAAGCAGTAGATGTAGCAGTAGCCCTAGTGGAATGAGGCCTGATCCCAGCAGGAACATTCTTCCCATGATGGGAATAACAAAAAGCAATACAATTTCCAATCCACTTTGAAATAGTCTGTTTAGACACAGCTTTCCCTTGAGAAGTCACAGCAAAAGAAACAAATAACTGTTGAGACAGTCTGAACTCCTTAGTTCTGCTCAAATAGTAACGTAACTGTCTGTGGATATCCAACAAATGCAAAACTTTTTCCCTTTTATTTTGGGGATCAGCATAAAAAGTAGGCAAATGGATAGACTGGTTCAAGGCCACATTAGAAATCACTTATGGCATAAAGGTGGGGTTAGTGCGCAAGGAAACTCTATCCTTATGGAATATCAGAAAAGGTTCAACTGCCATGAGAGCCTGCAATTCAGATACCCTTCTAGCAGAAGTGATGGCCAACAAAAAAGCAGTCTTCCAAGACAAAAATTTCAATTCAGACGTAGCTGCAGGTTCAAAAGGAGGAAAAGTAAGCTTCTCCAACACAAAATTGAGATCCTAGGAAGGAGTAGGAGTTCTACGTGGGGGTCGTATATTTTTTGCCCCTCTAAGAAATTGTTTAAGCAAAGGGTGCGAAAATAAAGGTGGGTCACAATCATAGTGAGCAGAAACAGCTGCAGCATGAACTTTCACAGAGGAAAAAGACAAACCCTTGTCCAGTAATTCAGTAAGGTACTGTAGAGCAAAACTCAAATTAGGCCCTGAGACATCCAAGCCCTTTGTTGTGCTCCAAAGAAAAAATCTCTTCCATTTTCCAGCATAAACTTTTCTGGTGCTAGGCCGCCTAGCTTCCAATAGAACATCTAAAACTTGTTGAGGAAGCCAAGACCCCACAGGCTCTAAAACAGAATTCGCCAGGCCGTTAGATGTAGGGACTGCACTCTGACATTGAGCAAATGACTGCTTGACTGGGACAACAAGTGAGGAAGCTGTGGTAAAGGCCAAGGAGGCTCCTGAATTAAACTCCTCAGCAGAGGATACCAGTGCTGACGTGGCCAATCTGGTGCTATTAGAATCATATGAGGCTTGTCCCTCCTGACTTTCAAGAGTACCTTTGGAAGGAGAGGCAGAGGAGGAAAAGCATAAACGTGAAGGTTGTTCCAACTGAAAGAAAGAGCATCCACTTTCCAAGCTTTTGGGTGAAACATCTTTGTGCAAAATTTTGGTAGTTGGAAATTCAGAGGAGAAGCGAACAGATCTATGTCTGGAGTTCCCCAAGCCATTGTCAACCTCTGGAACACCTGAGAATCCAATTTCCACTCGTGGGGGTCCACAATATGTCTGCTCAAGACATCTGCTAGGGAGTTCTGTGCTCCTGGCAGAAACCGAGCTTGAAGAGAAATGTGCAAACTTAGAGCAGTCTCCCACAAAATCATTGCTTGTCTGCAAAGAGGGTAAGAATGTGTTCCCCCTTGCTTGTTGATGTACCACATGACTGTAGTGTTGTCTGTTTGAATCAACACCTGTCCTGGCTGAAGTAGGCCCTTGAAGGCCAACAGAGCAAACTGGACTGCTAGCATCTCCTTCATGTTGATATGCAAATGCTGTAGTCTGGGAGGCCACGTGTCTTGAATCCATTTCCCATTGAAGTGTGCTCCCCAAGCCAGTTCTGAGGCATCCGTCGTTATGATCTGACTCGCCTCTGGTCAGATCACAGAGAGTCCCTTGTTTAGGTGACATTCCTGTGCCCACCACAAGAATTCCTTCTGGATGCAAGGTAGTATCCGAATGACAGTGTCCAAATCGTGGCAGTGTTGAGTCCATACACTTTTGAGATACCATTGAAGCTTCCTCATATGCAGTTTGGCATTGGGAAGTACTAGAATGCAAGATGCCATGAACCCCAAGGCTTGTAGGACTGTCCTTGCAGTCAGCCTGGACTGTACTGATAATTGCTGAAAGTAAAGGTGAAGAGTTCTTTGTTTGTCCGGGGTCAGAAAACCTATCTGAGAGGCTGTATTCAGTCTCACACCCAGAAAGCACATGTCCTGCGAGGGTACTAGACTGGACTTTATTTCGTTCACAGAATACCCTAGGCATCTTAAAACTGCCATTACATACTGCAGATGCTGAAGTAACTTGTCTTTGTCTTGAGCAAGAATCAGGCAATCGTCCAGATAAGGATAAATTTGAATTCCCCTCAGTCGGAAGAATGCTATGACAGGGGCCAGAACCTTCGTGAACACCCTGGGCGCAGTAGATAAACCAAAGGGCAATGCAGAGAACTGATAATGAAAAGTACCAGCCCGGAAACGCAGAAACCTCCTGCAACTGGGCCTGATAGGAATGTGAAGATAGGTCTCTGAGATCCAGAGTTACCATCCAGTGATCTTTGCCTAGCATAGGCAGAAGTTGCTGTAAAGTTAACATCTTGAACTTTGGAATGTCTAGGTATGTATTGAGAATGGACAAATCCAGAATTGGCCTCCAAGAATTTCCTTTCTTTGGTACTAGGAAAAGGCGAGAGTAAAACCCTAGGCCTACTTCGGAAGGAGGAACCACCTGGATTGCTCCCAGCTGTAAAAGCAAAGAAATTTGTTCCTGCGCCTCCAGCTTTTGCTGAGGAGGTACGTCTGGCATGCCTTTGAAAGGAGGAAAAGTGTGGAAATAAAACTTGTAACCTTGATTTATTATGTCCAACACCCATTTGTCCTGGGTGACCAAATGCCAATTCTGTTTGAAAAGAGCCAATTTTCCCCCTAGGGGAGCTGCCAGACAAGAAGGATCTGGCAGAAGAAAATACAGGTCATTGGGTCTGTTTACGAAAAGGCTGACCCCTGCCCTCACCAGAAGATTGTGCAGGAGAACTCCAAGTCCTAGGTCTGAAGGAACCCTGAGCTTGAGCTTTACCCCTACCACATCTAGACCTGCCCCTGGACTGAAAATCCGAAGAAGGGTAGGACCATCCTTTTGCAGGCCAATTCCTGCTAAATTTAGGGGGCTGCACTTGCAAAAAGTCCTTAACCGTCTGCATCGACTTAGCTTTCTCTTCCATCTTTTTCAAAACAGACTCCACAGGAGAACCAAAAAGGACTTCAGATTGAAGAGGAGCATCCAAAATCCGAGCTTTCACATGCTCTGACAAATTTTGATCCTTAAGCCAGGCATGCCTGCGAATCACTGAACCAGTAGCAGCCACCCTGGAAGAAGCCTGAATAGCATCAAAGCCACACTGCAAAGAATGTTTACCAACTTGATCAGAAGCATGAACCAAATCTTGCAATTCCTTGCACTCTATACCCTCAGATAAGGCATCTACCTTAGATTTCAATTGACCTAACAAAAAGTTCTGATACTTCAGCATATGAAATTGGCAATTTAAAGCCCTCATAGCTAACGTAGAAGAGGTATACACTTTTTTACCCCACCTATCCAAAGCTCTAGAATCTTTGTCCAAAGGAACCGGATTCTTAACCACAGAAGCCTTGACACCCTTAGGCCCTTGAATAATGGTTTCTGGATCAGCCCTAGGACTCTTATACAAATATTTATGAGCTTCAGGGACTCTGTAATACCTGTCTGGCTTGACAGGAGCAGGGGGTAAAGAATCAGGATTAAGAGAAGCCTCAGAAAAAACATCCTGAACAACATCTAAAACAGGGGGAATAGCCAAAGGCCTATGTTGTGTCAAAAACAAAAATTCCCTCAAACTCTTACGAGAATCCGAAAAGTCCTGACCTTCCCACTTGAAGTGCTCCCTCATGGAATGCAGGGTTTCAGAAAAGGAAAAATCCTCTGGAGGAGAAGCAGAAGGACAGGAATCCTCTGCCTCCGAATCTGAATAAGAAGGAAAATCCTGAATATCCTCAGCTGAGGACTCAGAATAATCAGAAGAATGCTCTATACCTTCTAAATCCGTCTCCACCCTAGGCCTCTTCTCAGGAGGGGGCATAGAATCCCTAATCAAAGTAATCAAATCCTCTGCCATTTTCAACATATGTTTTTTTTAGGAACAGAACCTGAAGAACTAGGGCTATGTCCTGAACCAGAAGGACCAGATTTAGACTTAGCAGGCCCTTTAGTCACTGAAGTAGAAGGCCTACTGACCTTTTGTAAGGATGGAACCACAGAAACTTGAGAAGCCCCCTCGGTCTGGACCAACTCCTGCAAAAGTAAAGGCTCCCCCTGGGATTCAGCCGAGGCCTCGGCTGGATCCACAGATTCAACCGTGGTTTCCATAGAACCGGTGTCCGCAACGGACGACTCCTCCGGTTTAGACCTTAAAACTTTCTCTTTCCTCTTTTTCGCGGTAGCGGGCGTCGGAGTATCCGACGGCATGTTGTAGTTACACCGCTTACCGAAAACAAGCCTAGCACAGTCTAATCTACGTTTAATGGTGCGCTTATTAAATCTAGCGCAAAAGCGACACCCTACAACGTCGTGCTCAGGCCCCAAGCAAGGAATACAAAGAGAATGGTAGTCCCTATGAGGTATCTGTTTCCCACAAGAAATACAATTATTAACTTTTTCTGACATCCGGATTAACTGAAGCAAGAAAAGACAAAAGTTTTCCCCAACGGGGTACTTAGCCCAACTTGGTCTTCAGTCTGAAACTCAAAAACGACAATTTCAGAACGCCGAACGGCACTTGCAAACGCTGCTTCTGCTTCGGACCACGCGGCAAGAAAGACTGAGGATATGACGTCGGTCATGCCCTTTAGTACTACTACGTACTGATGTCAGCTCCGGGCGCCTATGACCGACGTTAGCCTAACTCTTTGGTATTCGGGCCGACCGAGGACAGCGGACTACCCAATGGTTATGACTGCAGCAATGTGAGACGAAGAACATCAGCTGCTGCATGGTACGCGAATTTGGGTAGTTCTGTACTTCCTGACTACCAACCGACCTCACTTCATCCACCTGTGCAGGCAAAAGTTCAAAACGTACAGTGAGCCCCTCAATAAGACCCTTAAGCCTTTCCAAAGGATGTTGCATCCCTTCGGATTGTATGCCACTTTCCTTATCATCCAAAACACCAGCACACAATATAAACTGACAAAAAAATAAAGTAAATAATTCACAAACCACAATAAAACAAACACAATGCTGGCAATGGAATAAAGAAAGAGCTGTATGTTATGTTAAGCGCTTTTCATTTACTATATTAGTAAACTTCACCAGACAAAATCAGTAAAACACAATTAGAACATTTATAGTGTATAACCTCCATGGACGTGCTTTCCGAACTTGGTTGTGTGGCCTCCTAAATGGTACCCACTACACCTGAGTCGGCTGGTTCCGTACGTTCCTCCAGGCGTACCTCGGCCGCAGGAGGAACGTCGGGTGGAAGAGGTGTACTGGTAGTTTCAGGGCTTGAAACTCTGGCCTTATTTTTTGTTGGCTCAGTGATAAGACCAGATGGCCCTTCCATCTCAACAGCCTAACGTTTAAGTCTTTGATTTTCCAGGTAAACGTTGAGGGCATGCAGACGGCTGCAAAGGGTCTTTGTGATGAAGGCTTGACAAATGGCACAGGTCTTATGGTCGTGGTTGGGCCCTAGGCAAAACAGACACTGGTCATGGGTGTCCTTATGAGGGATCTGACGTCCACACCTACACTTTCCTTCTCTGGAAGACATGAACCTGGGCAGACATGCAGCGACCAAAAAAAAATAATAAGAAAAAGGCTCCAACAGGGTCCTTAACTTTAATTACAGGATCCGATGGCAGAGACGGCAGGATGAGCTGACATTCAACTAGCGGCAGAGAAGTTCTGAGGAAGGTATGTGCAGACGTCTCTTTTATGGTCCATGTTCCCTACAGCCAATGTCAGACGTCCCACGTACCTTGCAGTGACTAAAGCTTTAGTATACTGGCCAGACGTTCAGGTCGCTAGGTGGAGGCTAACCCAAAGGTTAAGGATACTGCAACATGAGAATAGAAGGACATCAGACTATTATGTAAAGGCCTAAAATCTACCTGAAAATCTACTAGCTATATTATTAATTTTTTTTTTTTAAATTAAATTTGATAAAAAAAAATTTTTAGAGGGAAAAATAGTGACAGCTAAAAAGAAAAACTCACATGGTAGGAGAAGAGTGTAGCTGACCAGAAATCCTTTTTGAATTACTGAGAGCTCTCTACATGTCTGAAATGTTTGAGCGGAAAACAATATCTGGGTATCTGAGGTGCAACCTAGGGAATTATAGGTGTGGGGGGGGAGTAACAGCTCTGGTAGTGATAAGCTTTAGATCAGTGCTGAGGTCAGATCCTGCTGGATCTGAGAACTCACATGTTTGAGCAGACGAAAACAGACATTTGATCAACTATTAACATTTGTTAGGAACATTTGGAAAAATACTCGAAGGGGAATAGAATGGCTCAGGTCATTTTCAGTAGCCACCTTTGAAAGGAAAGAAGGGTCTGTACAAACAGACATCCCTGTCTTATGGAAAAACAGATTTGGGGGAAAAGTAGAAAGAGCCTGTAATTCAGACACATGCCTGGCAGAAGTAAGGGCTACCAGGAACAACGTCTTCCAAGTTTAAAGCTTCAAATCAAAGGTTGCAAAAGGCTCAAAAGGAAGGTCTGGAAGGACCTGCAGCACAAAGTGTAAATACAACAGGAGTACAGGGACCCACACAAGAGAGCAAAATAGAAAGGTACCTTTGAGAAAAGCTTTGGAGATTTTCAAGGCAGCCAAAGGTACATTATTCCTGCCAACATGAAAATTAGATAATGCTGCTAATTGCACCTTTTTATTTATTGATTTACTCTTTGTTGAGTGGGTTATTCCCACTAGACTAGTACCCACTTTTCAGGAGAGACCCGAGGTGGCATTCATAATTGAAAAATAACTGGGACCTGTGTCGAACAAATCCACAAGAAAGTCTAAGACTACGTCCAAGGGAGCTGAAAAGGGAGTCCAAGCCCTGAGATTCAGCCCAAATGGTGAAATGTTTCCACTTACTAGTAAAAAATTCTTCCTAGTAGACATCTTCTGGGAAGAGGAAAAGATATGTTCAACACTATCTGAAACATTGGGATTTCAGGCTATCAAAGGAACTGAAGAAACCAGGCTGTTATTTCTGAGGGTCTGGCAGTTCCAGGCTAGTCAGATGGGAAATGAAATCTGAAATGACATACAACACCCAGGAGAGGTATTTCAGAAAAGGGCACAGGAATGGGAACCGTACCCGATAAGGCCAAAAGGGAGCAATGAGGATCATAGTCGCCCTGCAGTGGGCTGCTTTCTGAAGGAACTTGATTACTAGGGGAACTGGTGGATATGCATACAGAAGACCTGGGGTCCAAGCATACAGAACAGTGTCTCTGGGTTACTGTCCCTGAGGAGAGACTAAGCCATAATAGCTGCTGCACTTGGTGCTGGAGGGGGAAACAAACAGGTCGCAACATAAAGTGTCTCACTGCTGAAAACTCCCAGCGGCTACATTCCTATTCAGAGATCACTCATGACAAAAAAGAATGTTGATGAGGTCAGTCACAATAATTTCCAAAAATCACGAAACCGAGGTAGTGTTCATCACAGACTCCAAAGCAACAAGCCTTTATAAAACAAAGGCTTGCTGTTTTGGAACACTACCTAGGTTGCATGATATTTGGAAATTATTGTGACTCAGCTCATCAACAAAATTTTAAGACCACTAGTTCCTAAGTTTTTATTTTTTTAGTTCAGTAAGTTCTATCTAACTTTCCTCAGACAAGCAAATGTGAAAATAGCCTACCCCCTGAATCATATCTTTATCCCTTCACTCACAAATGACACAGTTCCTTTCCTTTTCTTTTTAAACAAACAACAGTAATCCCACTCCACAAAATGGCCTCCCCACTGACCCTAAGGACTACCAACCAATATCAAATCTCTGTCCCATTAGAAACATTTTCAAAAAAATTACTACACAAACATCTATTTAAAAACCTAAACAGTTGTAGCCTTTTCCTACATGAACAACCCGTTTTTGCAACTCATACAGCACTCTTACAACTCTTTTCACTACCAATGACTCCATTTACAAGAGCTTGAATGATGGGCTCATTGCTATTGGTCTGTTTGTTGGTATAATCAAAAGCTTCAGAAACTGTTAATCATGATCTCCTGCTTAATGAATTACAAAAACAAATTTAGGAGATAATGCAACTGCATGGTTCCAAAGCTACCTGATAGATTGAACGTTTCAAATTTTGCATCAAAATTCATTATCTCATTGCAATGCTCAACAGAGCAGTTCATCAAGGCTCAGTAGTGGGCCTCCTACTGTTATCTTGCCTTGTCAATGACCTTCTACTTGAACTTCCGCATCTCAAACACTTCATGTAAATTGACAATGTTCTTCTTATTGATTCTAGCAAAACACATTCTGACCTGCAGACTAACCTTTCAATGACTTCTGTAGATGGTCTTTTGATAAACTCTTAATCAACCCCAAGAAAGTTAATGTTATTGGCTGTGCAACTACTTATAAAGTAGCTACACCCCCCTTCTATTGCTGAGCAGGTAAAATCCAATTCCACTTCCTTCCAAGCTATAGGTTCCCTTCTATGAGCCAGGAAACCTATACCATGTATTTAAACTTATTAGAAACACTAACCATCCAACCCAATACCAGATTCATGGGTGACTTTAATTACCCTACTATTAACTGGGAATCCTATTCAACATCAGACGTACATGCACAGAGATTCCTGGATTTTGTAAACACAAACTCCATGGATCAGATAGTCAATACACCAACCAGGGGTGCAACCATACTGGATCTGGTCCTCACTAATATGGGAGAGTGCTGTACACCCCCTACTGTAATGCCTTCCCTGGTAAGGTCAGACCACAGAATGGCCTCCTTTGAAGTAAAATAAAACCTGGACCCCAGCTAAACCGGGAATATTCAGGAACTATTCTAAGGCTAACCTCCTGCTATTAAGCCTGGCAAAATTCCAAGCCCCTATAAACCCTGAGAGTAATTCTGCCTTTGCAGAACTGTTCACAGAAACCCTGTACAAGCACATTAACAGCTGCATAGAGGCAGCTGTACCCATCAGGAAGTACAGAACTAACTCAAAAAATTAGAAGTTATGTACCTACCATAACGTTCCATGTTAGTTGTCTTCTCTCGCCTTCTTTCTTGCTTGATGGGTTCAGAGCCGATCCTCGGCTCCGACTCGGCACTTGCTAAGCTCGAGAGTCACTTTTACCAGCTCGAGGCAGCCCCATATCCCAGGATGCAAGGTGGGAAATACCCAGATCTCGTTTGGTACCTAGAGGGAAATCTGCCTAGCATATAAAACTTTCCCTAAGGAAAGAAGAGCAACTAGCCTAAAGAGCTATAAAGGGGAACCAGAATCAAACAGTAGCACTAACTGGTGCCCAAGGAAGAGATCTTCCAGAAACAAGGGAGATCAAGGTCTGTCCAGGCAAGGGGGACAGGAGGGAGGGTCGCAAGAAAGAAGGCGAGAGAAGACAACTAACATGGAACGTTATGGTAGGTACATAACTTCTAAATGTTAAGTTGTCAATCTCGCCTTCATTCTTGCTTGATGGGACCGTGTCCCTAGCACCTCTATCCTGGGTGGCTCAATGGAACAGACTCTTGAGAACCGTGGAACCAAAGCTAGCTCTATCCCTGGAGGCCAAATCCAATTTGTAATGAGAAACAAAGGTATGAGGAGTGGCCCAAGTGGCTGCTGCGCTAATAGTATCTAAGGGTAGCCTAGCTTGAAAGGCTGTAGAAGCAGCTAGGCTCCTAGTGGAATGTGCTTTTGGTTTAGAACACAATTGTTTTCCCCTAAGTTGATAAATGTGGGAAATAATGGAAGATAACCATCTAGAAAGGGTCACTTTGGAAACAGGAAGACCTTTTTTATTTTCAGCATAAGAAAGAAAGAGTTGATCAAACTTTCTGAATTGTTTCGTTCTGTCCAAATAATATCTGAGTTGACGATGAACATCCAAGAAATGCAATTTTTGTTCTGACCTGTTTGAATAATTAGGAAAAAATACAGGAAGATCAATGGATTGGTTCAAGTTTGTTTTTGAAGCAACTTTAGGCAAAAAGGATGGATTAGTTCTCAAGGAAACTCTGTCCTTGTGAAAGACAAGATAGGGGGGACGAACAGAGAGGGCATGAAGTTCTGACACTCTCCTAGCAGAGGTAATAGCAACCAGGAAGAGTGTCTTCCATGAAAGAAACTTCAGTGAACATGAAGCAGCTGGCTCAAAGGGAGGAAGAATTAAGGATGTCAGCACCAGATTTAGGTCCCACTGTGGTGGAGGGCTCCTGACAGGAGGCTTCAGGAGAAAAATTCCTTTCAGAAAGGCTTTACAAAGCCTATGGGACATAATATTATGGTCTGCAACTCCGACATGAAAATTCGAAATTGCAGCCAACTGAACTGTGGAAGATGAGGAACCTGAGTGAAAAATCTCCGCTAGAAAATCCAAAACAGTATGAACAGGGGCAGTAAGGTGATCTATGTTCCTCGACTTCGCCCAAAGGGAGAAACGTTGTTTCCACTTACTAGTGTAAATCCTCCTGGTAGAGGATTTAAGAGAAGCTACTATGATATCTCTAACAGGGTTAGAGATCATAGGAAGCCTGGCTAAGGATGGAAGTGGAGCAACCAAGCTGTGAGGTTGAGAGAAGGAATGGAGCGATGCCACTGACCCGACTGGTGAATCAGAAGATCTGGCACTGGGTCCAGATGCCACGGCAGCGCCAACATATGACGATGAAGGAACGGAAACCAAATTTGTCGAGGCCAATAAGGGGCAATGAGAATCATTTTGGCTCTCAAAACGGTAGCTTTCTGGATTACCTGTGGTATCAATGGAAAGGGAGGAAAAGCATAAAGAAGTCCCTTGGGCCAATCTTGGGTAAGAGCGTCTCTGGGGGGATGGCCCGGAAGTGGGAAGAGAGAGAAGAAGTTTGGGAATTTGCTGTTTTGGGGAGTAGCAAAAAGATCGCAACATGGGCGGCCCCACTTCTGAAAAATCTCCTCCACTATAGAATGTTTGAGAGACCACTCGTGAGGCAGGAGAATTGCTCTGCTCAATTTGTCCGCTAATATGTTGATTTTCCCAGGGATATGTGTTGCTACCAGAAACCGATGAGAGGAGATAGCCCATTGCCAAAGTCTGAGAGCTTCTCGACACAAGGGATAGGACTTGGTTCCGCCCTGTTTGTTGATGTACCATACTACGGACATGTTGTCCGTGTGAACTGCAATCGTTCCTAGTGGAAGAAAGTCGTTGAGGGCTTGCAACGTTAAAAGCACTGCTCTCATCTCTAGGATATTTATGTGCAGGTGGTATTCGAATGGTTGCCACGTCCCGTGAACCATCCTGCCCTGATAATGGCCCCCCCACCCGATCAGGGAGGCGTCCGTGGTGACTGTGGCTACTGGAATAGGGGAAACAAAGGGTCTGCCCTGATGGACTTGGGGAGAGGAAATCCACCAAGACAGATGGCTCTTGCAAGTCTGTGTCACCAGAATTTGGTGGCGCATGGGAAGCTGTTGGAATGACCACTGGGTGAACAACATCCACTGCAGGAGACGCATGTAAAAACGGGCCAAAGGAAGAAGAGTGATGGCAGCTGCCATGAGGCCCAATACTTTCAGGACCAGCCTGGCTTGTACTCGTTTGCTGGCAAGAATGATCCGCACATGGTTCTGAATGTCTAGGATTCTCTGGTCTGTTAGGTTTGCTGACATCCGAACAGTGTCTAAATTTGCGCCTATAAAAGTAATAGATTGGCAGGGCAATAAGGAGGACTTTTCTTAGTTGACCGAAATTCCTAACTGACTGCATAGATGCAGGGTGTAATCTCTTGCTTGGAGGAGTTGATGCCTGGTGGAGGCTGAGAGGAGCCAGTCGTCGAGGTACGGAAACACCTGGAATCCTTGACGTCTCAGGTGAGCCGTGACCACTGCCATGCATTTGGTGAACACTCTGGAGGCTGTAGTGAGACCAAAGGGCAGGGCTCTGAATTGAAAATGACTGGTCCCCAGCCGAAAGCGGAGAAACCTTCTGGAGCGTCTGTGGATTTTTATGTGATAGTACGCATCCTGAAGGTCTATAGAGCACATCCAGTTGTCTTTGCCCAGAAAGGGCAAAATCGATTGAAGCGTGACCATCCGAAATCTTGTTTTTTTGACAAACTTGTTGAGTCTGCTGAGGTCTAATATTGGTCTCCAGTCTCCCGTTTTTTTGGGAACCAAACAGAACCTTGAGTAGATTCCGGATTCTGAATGATCTGACTGTACTGGCTGAATGGCTCTCTTTTGTAGAAGCTTTGAGACTTCTAACTTTGCAATTTCCCTTAGACCGGGTGGAACGTCTGGAAGGGAACCGTTTTGAGGGAAGGGGCTTTCCTCGAAAGGAATCTTGTAACCCTCAGATATGATCGACTGTACCCATTTGTCTTGAGAGAGGGAAAACCAGGCTTTTGGGTACAGTGACAATCTTCCCCCGACTGCCTCCAAGGGTGGACAGTCGGGCAACACCTCAGGGATGCTGGAAGGGCTTGTCAGAGAGAGGCTCTCTGCTACCCTGGTTCTGCGGACCCCCTCTGCCTCTAGGGCGACGTCTATTGTTATTACCCCCTCTGCCTCTGGGGGTAAACTGACCACGTGTGTCCGGCGTGACTCCCTGAGATTTTCGGAACCACATCTTTCCCCCCTTCTGTCCCTTAGGATAAGGCCTAGAAGGGGTGGAGAAATGGACTCCTACGGCAGAGAGAGTGTTGCCGTCTTGCTCACACCTGGTCAACGTATCCTTCACTTGAGGGCCAAACAAAGTTGACCCATCAAAGGGAGAGTTTGCGAAGGACGCCTTAAAGGGGTCAGCAAAATTACAGAGCCACATCCAGGATTGACGCCTAAGAGCCACCCCTGTCCCTGCGGCTCTACTCGCTCCATCTGCTGCATAAGATATCAGCCGCATGGAGGAGTTGGTTATGGAATTAAGGATTCCTAGCTGAGAGGCGATTTTTTCCTGAGCCCCTACAGCTGAAGGATCCTGTACAACTTCACCTAATTCTTTAAGGATGTCCCTTTGAAGTCTGGTGAAGTGACATAAATAGTTCAGCGAACGCATGGCAAAGGTCGCTGAAGAAAACATCCGCTTGCCATACCTGTCCATGGTCCTAGACTCCTTGTTAGGAGGATGGACCGGTACGGAAGGATCTGCAAGTTCCTTTTTGGTGGCGCAGCCACCACCATGGCATCAACCGGGACACCTTTTGTAAGAAATTGTTTCTCTACAGGGGCTGTAATAAATTTAGAAGGCCTCCTGGGAACTGGCTCCACGGAATCAGGAGATGCCCACGCCTTCCAGCTATCACTTCCATGAGAGGGTCGAAAGGCGGAGACACCCAGGAGGCGGAGGGTCGAGATCCAAAGGCCTCCAGGTATACCGGCTCATCCTCGGAGGGATTAACGGGGGGCCAGTTACCCCTCTGTTTAAGGAGCTCTAGGATGTCTGAGAAAGAGACATCCTCAGAGGGGGATCTTGGGGATCTCTCCGACTCATCTAAGTCGGTGTCTGAGGTAGCAGACTCAGGGGAGTCTAGGTGCTTCCTCTTACAGGGCCTCTTGCGTGGAGGATCTCCTGACGGATCGGGAGAATCCTCGGAAGAGGGAGTTCTTCCCAGTGGGGAAACCTGAGGCGGTGGATCTCTCGGTCCGGGAGCAAGAGAGTGGGAAGAGACATCTACAGGCACCATAGAGGGAGGAGCTAGAGGAACAGACTGCTGACTGAGTCCAGGGGCCAGCACACTCCTCATCACCTCGAAGGCTCCCCTCCCAGGGAGATCTGAAAGACCCCGCTCCGAAGAAATGGGGGCTCCGGGTTCCACCGAAAGGGAAGGCTCCGAGGCAGTTGTCGGAGCCAAGCTCACCAAGGCCGAAGCTCCGAGAGGGAGAGCAGGGTCGGACAAAGGTCCGATGCCACTCACCCCCTCGGAGCAGACCAGGGAAGCCCGACCACCGGATCCCCCCAAGGAACGTCTCGAGGAGGAAATAAGAGTAGGAGCTGAATGAGCAGAAAGGGGAGGTATCTGCTCCACAGCCGTAGCAGTGACCATTCCAATAGGCTCCGGCTCCGAACTCTGGAGAAGAGTCGAAGGAGGAATTAGAAGAGGGTGTGGACTAGTAGTCGTCTGTTGAGACGGACTATGAAGCATCTGGGCTAGTGCCTGTGATTTTAATAATCTGCTTACCACTCTGTCCAGATCATGGTCTGAGAGCCTGGAAGACCTAGATGATCGGCTCCGATGGCTCCGTTCCGAAAGAAGAGGAGAGGTTGGAGCCGAAAGTATAGGCTCCAAAGAGGGAGATCTAGACCTCTTCCTCAACGAAGCCATCGGAGCCAACAACTTATCAGCTCCGAGCCTGGCCAAAGATGTGTCGGCTCCAGCCGGAGCCGACGCAGTCAAGGATATAGTGGTATCGGAACCAGCCGGCGCCGATACCGAAGTCTTCGATACATGGTGGTCGGAGCCGGTCGGAGCCGACACCAATGTAGCGGCCAAAGTCTCGGCACCGATAGCCATCGGTGCCGAAGATTTAGTCAAGATAAGATCGGCTCCAGCCGGAGCCGATCTCGACTCCGAAGGAGTCGGAGCCAGGGCCTGAGGCTTTGAAGCAGAAGCCTGGGCCTTGGAGGTCTTGGAGGGCTGACCCAAAGCAGACTTGGACGGGGAGCCCTCCGGTTTAAGTAAGCCCCTAAGAATGAGCTTATTTCTCCTTTCCTGCAGGACTCTCTGGCTGAAAGAGTGACAGATAGCACAGGAGTCCTGCAGGTGGAGGGGTCCCAGGCAATAAACACAAGAAGTGTGACCGTCTGTCAGAGACATTTTCTGACAGCACGAGTCACACTTCTTAAAGTCTGAGACCCTCGATTCCTTGGACATGGTGCTACAAACACACACCCGACACACACAGTCCAAGACTCAAAATTAAGTTAAAGTGACAAAAAAACACACTCACACAAACACACCCTGACAGGAAGGGTTGGGAGAGGTAAAAGGGCCCGACTAGGGAACTACTAAGGAACAGTAACAACTGGGGGTTAAATAGTCTACAACTATTTAAAAAGACTACAAAGTACTAAAAACACTAAAGGAAGAGAGAATATAACTTGGATGGGGCGCTAATATAAGAATAAACTTCACTTACCAAGAGCTGGTAAAAGGAGGACCTCATCAGCGAAGCGGCAAACGAGATCTGGGTATTTCCCGCCTTGCATCCTGGGATATGGGGCTGCCTCGAGCTGGTAAAAGTGACTCTCGAGCTTAGCAAGTGCCGAGTCGGAGCCGAGGATCGGCTCCGAACCCATCAAGCAAGAATGAAGGCGAGATTGACAACTTAACATCAAGCCATCCTGGTGGAATCACAAAATCAATTGGATGTATAACAGGAGGAAGAAAATCATGGCAAAATTAGGAGGTGCAGCACCCAGCAGGATAAAAGCACTCTCATTAAACTAAACTAAACCCAGAGGACAAATAAAGTCTACCAAAGCCAAATTTGAGGTAAGTCTGGCCTCCCAGGCCAAGGACAACCACAAAGCATTCTTTAGCTATGCCTGCAACCACAAAGGCAGTACACAATTGTGTGCAGGGCTCATTGTAAATGGAGCCACCTATACTGAGCCAGAAGATAGAGCTAACCTCCTGGCTGATTAATTCAACTCCAACTTTCCTTCTCTCTCCCTCTCAACCTTCCTTCAGGAAATACCATCAAATATAACCCCCCCTACTATCACTAGGGAACAGGTCCTTAATGCTCTCTATAAGACCAAGAACACTGCTTCAATGGGCCCAGACAATATCCCAGGATGCCTTCTAAATAGCATGAAACATGACCTATCAGGGCCTGTTGAATTACTATTTAACTGTAGCCTCCAAACTGGCTTTATGTCTCATGAATGGAGAAGGGCAACAGTCATTTCTCTGCACAAAGGTGGGCCATCTACAGACCCTGGAAATTACAAACCCATAAGTTTCACTAGTGTTGTATGTAAAGCCATGGAAAGACTTAACAAGGAGATGATCAACAGAGATATAGTAAATCTCCAGACAATGGACCCAACCCAGTTTGGTTTCGTAGCTGATCATGCCTACTCAACCTGGTGGACTTCTTTGAGAAGGTCACCAAAGCAATGGATGAGGGCAAAATCGTTCATACTGCCTACCTTAACCTGGCCAAGGCAATTGACACAATATCCCACTCGGGCATTGTTGACAAACACAAGAGGTTAGGTACAAACCCGTATGTCACCCGGTGGATAGCCAACTGGCTCACAGACAGGACCCAGGAAGTTAGAACTGGGGAGTCCACATCTACAACGAGGTCAGTCACAAGTGGAGCCCCTCGCAGATCAGTCTGTGGACCGCTCCTTTTAGGCATTTACTTCTCAGAAGTCAAGACCAATGTCAGTGGTCTCTGGCTGACTACATCTGCAGATGATTGCAAATTAGGAGCTGTCATTAAGTCTCACACTGACACAAATGTTCTCCAGGAGGGGCTGACACAGACAAACAACTGGTGTCAGAGTCATGGAATAAAACTAAATGCCAACAAATGCATAATAGTATCCATTGGGAAGTCATCCATCCCTGGTAACTATCATATTGACAACACACCCCTTAGAGTTGACCCAGTAGTCAGGGACTTAGGGACACACATACATATTAATCTAGCTTTTGATCATCACGTGTCTATAGTGATGACAAAATCATTCTATGTTGCACAACTTATAAACAAAGGTATGGCATCTACATCCAAGGAAGTCATTGTTCCACTGTATTCGATATTCATCAGACCTATCATTGAGTACAATGCCCCCTGTACCTAACCAGGCATATCCAACAATTGGAACATCCACAGAGGTTCCTCACTAAAAGAATACAGGGCATACGTAATAAGTCCTATGCAGACCACCTCAAGGCCCTATCCCTGTATTCTGTTTTCTTCAGGCTTTTGAGGGGAGATCTATGCCTGGCATACAGGGCATTGTCAGACCCCATTCTGATGGACTTCCTGCAAATCCACAAAACAAACAGTACCAGAGTTACCTGTTCTAAAGACTTAAACCTTGCCTGTGATATAAATAGGACCTGCTGGAGAGATTAGGTATGTATCCCAGAGACTACCCCATCTATGGAACAGGCTCCCCATCCATGTGAAGCAAAGTTCCTCACTAATCCAATTCAAGTGCAACTTGGACAATTGGATAGGAAACCGGAAATCCATCCTTGGTTTGGTACCTATGTCTCTGATGCAGACAGGTAACCTGCAAATGGTTCATCTCCCAGGCCCATGATTACACTTATCAAGGGTACCAGAACTCGTCAGAGATTTGGGATGCATGGCTAGACTTCAAAGGGCCCTTGTGATCATTAGCCTAGTAAACACCTATGAACGAATACCATTCCTAATGTCTTGAAGCAGATATACCTTAGACTGACACTCAACCCATCGCCCTCCTTTACCAATCACACAGATAAAATCAACAATAAAGTTTTGGTGCAGCTAAAATCTTGCTACAGAATCACACACTTTTGTTTACCTATTGCCCAGAGTTCTATTACCAGAAGGTTCTATTTCAAACTGAATATGGTTTGCCTTTACTGGCTTTGCACTTCTCTTACAATGGTCGGAAATTATAGTTCACATGAAACAAAATATTAAGATTAATTCTTCTAGCAGATTCTCTTGTATATAACTACAACCTTCTTAATGAAATCAAGTGTTTATCAGTAGCAGATAGGTTCACCTTTCTTCTCAGCATTTTACTTTTCAAAAATCTTAAAAACTTAAGCTACTGCCTCCTCTGAAAACAGCACTACACCTCGAGAAGCTCCCAAAACTGCAATCTTTCCCTCACACATACACAATTAAACATCTATTGGGGAAGGAGCCCTCTCTAGACTATGCTAGATACACATGAGGTCTTTAAACACGCTCTCAGTGCCTAGCTTCTTAAGGCAGCCCAATGCACCTGCTACCATGACAATGGTTAACACCAGGTAACAACTGAAGCTATCAATACTAGACATAATGACTTTGTAACTGAATCTTTATATGTCATTCTATTACCTGATGTACTCTTGCTTACACCTCTTTTTTCCAAGATTGTATGCTGTGATTTGCCTTTTCTAATTATACATTTCTCTCTGTGGTTATTCTGTATTTTAAATTACACGTGTACTGCTGGTCACTAAGCCCTGGTTGTGGTTGATAACGATCACTGGACCAGCCCACTTACCTGGTGAACAAACAGCAAGTGAGTACATAAACAAGTCTGCAGTCATTGTTTAAAAGTAACAGTTATCTATAATCATTAATAAATCTGTTTTATTCCCTAGACATTTCAAAATCCTACCAGATCAGTCAGGTTCTGGTATTTTACTGGGTAGCACCTTTGAACAACATAAATACAGATAATTTACAAGTAGAGCACTTGTACCACATTCTGAGACAACCATGTCAAGGCCAAACAGTTTATTCTTTTTATGTTCACCTATAGCTGTAATAATGCCTGCCATAGCAAATTTACTCCTGGTATGTTTACTTGTTTCAACTGTATTCAACAATTTTGCTGTTTTTTCATATTGCAAGTCCTAATCCTAGTGGAACTAACTCGGTCAACAAAGTGTAAATCACTAAATAAATAAAAATAACAATATTCATATTCTTTCTTCTTACACGACTGCCCATAACATGACACACATCTCTGAACTATGGCTCCAGTTTCTGTGGATTATTACATCAATAAAATTATCGTAACTTGTTCATTTTGTCTCTGCTTAATTAGAACTGTCTGCAAGCATCAGCATTCATACACTGGTCTCCGTTTCTTCATAAACACTTGCTAGCAGTTTGATATATAAAAGCTAAACATGTTTTTACCTTCAGAATATCTTGTGTAGTTCTTCATAAGGTTCGCCACTGGTAAGGTAACCTGGTAAATTGAACTGGAATAAATTATTAAAGTAGTGAAATCCACTTGGGACAATTTGGTGTATGAGCTCTTCTTTTGAAAACACCCGTATAATAACTAACCTCCATTAATATAGGCATGTTCTTTTTTTTTTTTTTTTTTTTTTTTTTAAGAGGTTTACTGATCCTTCAAGGATGTGTGATAGACATATGGGAAAAAAATGCACTGAAATTATGCAGTTGATATCACAGAGTACCCAAGAGCCTTAAAACTTCTAGGAGTGTGGCACCCAACACAAAATTGTAAAACTGGATTTTGAGAAGGGCTTACTGGTGGTCTCTGCTCTCATCATTTTCTATTATAAAACTAACTCTGCTTTTAGGTGTACAGAGAAGGCTGCTGTATTCCATGCCGGGAGGTTGGTGATGGTTGGAGTCATTTTAAATTTCCTCAGAGAAGGTCGTTACAGCTTGTGTGGTGACTAGAGACAATGTGCCTATTTCTTCCTTAACTTTCCTCACAAACTTCACAGGTCTGCTTGGGTGGTCACTATAAACTAAACAAGTTACAGTATCACATCAGTTAAAACATTTGTAAATGTGTATAGTTATGTTGATTGTGTTCTTTTCTTATGTTTATACACTGTTTTGAAGTGATCAGTTGTACAAAATGCTAAATAAACGTATTAAAAAAGAAAAAAAAAGTGGCTAAGACTAGGCAAGCTCTGCCATTGTGGAGTGGGACACCATGGCATTCATTAGTTTGTGGTGTAAGTAAACCAAAGTGTGACAGTTCCTAAGGAAAAATGCCATTCTAGACAGCAGAAGAAGGAAATCCTAAGTGCAAACCCAATGAGAGTGGGTCTTTGAAATTACACATTATGGGTTCAGCAACTTTATTTTTTGTAATGAATCCTAAAATATGAGATTATATAAAGGTAGCAGCATTATGCAAATTGTACATACTAGAATCACTAGTTTAGCTCCTTGTACAAAGCTTGCCAACATCTTCATATTGTGTCTCCTTGTCCCTAGCCTGCTGGTCATTTGTAAGTCTTGTGTCATGTCTTGAGAAGCATCACTTGTCATTAGTTACACCTAGTTAATTACAGTGCAATAAAGAACAGCTAGGGCTTGTCAAACAATTTAAGGGGAGAGTTACTGCCTACACTGCTTGTGATTTGCAAGAGTTAGAAATGCAGACAGCGGAAGGGTCGTGGGGAAGCAAATCAGTTACAGGCCTGTAAGGTATAACACACACTGTTAAAAAACATGAGTGAAATCACTGATCATGTTTCAGAAAAAAAGTAAAGAAGCATCAAGCAAAGACACTCCGGGCTGCAAAAATCACAAACCATCTGTGAATGTCCAACGCAATTATTATACGGTAACTCTCAGACTAGGCTGCAACCCTAAGAATCTCAGTCTGCAATATGATGGCGCTTATTTGGTCTTCATCCTTCTCCTAACTGGACAAGATCTATAAAAGTAAACCTCCCCTGCAGGAAAGGGGAATTATCAAATGTTCAGCCACAAGAGCACTAGGTGAGTTAAGAATGAGAATGAATGGGTTTGTCGGCTGAGAGGCTGACAAGTCTTGGAGATTAGAAGGTGCAAATCAAAAGTGTCTGACATTAGCAGTATCTGACAGAGCTACTGTAAAAAAATAGACTAAAATAAAATTTAGCAGTGTTTTCCACTTTCAGTCAATTCACAACTATCACCTGCTCATATGGAACATCACATCCTTGTGAAAGAGCACAGCAGAACAAAAGATAACAGTATCCTAAAACTGAAATGCAGTGAAAGATACTAACCTCTTCAGGACAGTGTGCCACTCTAGACACTGCAGTATAGCCAAGCTACCATTCGAGTCAAAATTCAGAGCCATACTGTCATTAAGAAGGTAGATGCTCATCTTGGAAACTGCAGCGCTCACTTGCCTATGAGATACTGCCTGAGCAATTGAGGAAATACAGGCTCGAAGACCACTGTCTATATGTGTTACAGTCAGTGCAGTAACATCTGATGGTGACAGCCGTAAAGTTTCCAGAAATCTGAAACAACATAAGAGAATGTTGCTATATCCAGATAAAAATGTATTTCGTATTTTTCTAAGTAATGACAAGAGCTACACAAATACAGCTTCATGGCTAACATATAAAATTAATTCATGCTACATAAGCCACATACCAACAACACATCCAGATAGACCATTTAGTTTTGTTTTCATTATGAGTTTCTGTACCTGTTCCAAGTAGGCTGAAACCTCATTATTGTATAATGGTCACTTTCTACTGCAGCATGCCACCAGTTGAATTTATTATTCATTTTGTAAAAAAATAAAAAAAAAACATATCAGGGACATTATTCCTCTGATGGAAATTTTCAGGATAAAAAAAACTGTTGTAAATAACAGACATCTAAGATTTCACCACATCAGAGGACCTTTCAAACACCCCTCTACAAAAAGTTAACAGTTGGGATATACTTCCTGAAAGCCTTCACCTCAGCACAATTCCTTCAGATACCAGCTCTAATGTGCAGAAGTATATGCACATCCTGCTGGCACATAACATGGTGCCACTTTACAAAACGGGAGAGAGCACCTTCCACATACTAATGATGTCTTTGTTTATAGAATCTGTGTGAGACCTACAACCAGCAAACAAATAAATAAAACTATGTTCTCACAAAACTTGCAAAGCTATCTTCAGGGTGGATGATGGGTACGTCCAAGCACATGTGAATTGTAGGAGGGTA
The DNA here is from genome assembly GCF_019279795.1 of Protopterus annectens. Taxonomy (NCBI): domain Eukaryota; kingdom Metazoa; phylum Chordata; order Ceratodontiformes; family Protopteridae; genus Protopterus; species Protopterus annectens. The sequence continues at coordinate 950,460,268 of NC_056732.1, forward strand.
ATAAACATCCACTTGAAGGAGGTCTTTTAAAGACAAAACAACATTGCAATTACTCACATATGTGTTATAGCTAAGTTAAAGGGGCCCTCTGAAAAAGGTACTTATTACCCTCCAGCTGTCTTTCCTGTGTTTGGATAGCCCCTTCAAATAACTTGAGGACTACATTGTACACTGTGATCTTGCATGCTCCTTCACCATGCCTACAAGCTCATCTCCTTGTCAAAAGTGAGAAGCTGCCTGTAGATAAACAACAATGAAGATCTCACACTACCATTACTGAAGTGTGACAGACTAAGTGCATACTTGCCTGAACTACAAGGAAATCACAGCCAGCACACCTCAATAAATGGAATACCTATATGCATAGGAATGGAGGAAGAGTATACTCCACTCAACAAGGAGAGTTTTCTTCATAGATCAAATGATACAGCAAAAATGTTTTTGCTATATCTAACACTGAGGACCCTCTTGATGGGATTTTGCAAATGGAGTAAAACTCAAGTAGTAAAATCATTTGGGAAGAAGGGGTAAAAGAGCCACATTAGGACAAACAGTAAGGATGACTTTTAAAAAAACACCTAACAAGGCCTGATGTTTGAGACAGGAATGCTTCATACCTCCAAAAACCAAGGTGAACCAGCCTAATAAGGGCAGACTAAGAATCAATGGAAACAGCAACTCTTTAAAATCAGAAGACTAGACTAACTACACAAGTAAGCTTTAATTAGGATGGAGAACACCTGTAGGCCACAGAACACAAGTCCTTCCCTTTTGAAGCATCAAAAGAACTGCAGATACCTCACTCATAAGGTGCAATAATATGAATATTCTATTTATCCAACCTTGAAACCAGCTATATCTGAAAAATGAGCCACCACCAGCTTATCACAGTCCATACCTTTCTAGGGATAGAAGGGCACCTTCATAAACACTGGTTTCCTCTATACGGAACTTGAAAAAATGGAGATATGTAGGGATGGAGGGCTCTAATCAAGGCAGAAGGGGGAACAACAATGGGGCACAAACCACTACCCTCCTTCAACAGACCCCAAATGTCAGAGGAGCAAAAAAAGGAAGCTAAAAGGAAAGGAAATTATATTTGGAACTCCTTGAGCACAATGAGAAAGACAAGGGACCTTTAAAAAGATAGACGCATCCCTATCCCATATGAAATTCAGGACCCCTGAAAGGGAAAGGAACTGTACAAAGGGACAAAAGAAGTCTTCACTATGAAGACTACTCAACTAAGCAGATATCAGCTTCCACCCAACACTCCAGAAGGAAAAGAGGGCAAGACTGGCCCTGCCTCACCCCCCCAACAGAAATGAGTCCTGTCACAGTCACCTACAGCTATCCAGACATACAAAAAGAATTGGTGATGATGATGTCCCAAACCTCATTATCTGCACACAAGGGAAACTCATGATGATGTTCCAAATACCTCACTTTTCACAGAGAGAGTCTCTTCCCACTTGAGAACAAATGTAAGGCTTCTCAGTAGCTCCAGATTCCTCAAAGAGGACCTCATTAGAATGCTGGCAGGGATCAGGAAACAACAGGCCTTGGCCAGATAGCAAAAATGAAGCTGAGCCACACCCCCATTAAGGGGGACATATCTTCACCTCAGCCTCAGATGGAGCTCAGGATTAAACCAGCATAGTTCCTGCACCCTAAGTGGATTGAATAGCCAGGAATGGGGACATCTAAGGAAGGGGCAAAGCCTGCAGAAACAACTCCCTGTATTTTGCTGATCTGGTCAAAACATGGGAAAGATCATACCCTATGAAGCAGCCAGAACTAGCTGACAGAGTGCCCCACCCCAGAAGCCCAATAATGCACAAACCTGCAAGGCCTGTCTCTCCCTCCATATGAGCTGAAGGGGTGGCCATGGAAGGACTTTCACAAACTCATTCACAGGAATAAGAAACATGGCAGAAACCCAGACTATAAGCCTTAGGTCCTGCATGGGAAATGGAAAAAAAAACAACCTCCCCGAAAGGAAGCAAAGAAACAGATGAGGTAAAGCAAGGAACCGAATAATAAAAGAAAACCCTGAAATGGGGAAGAACAACAGCCTAAAGCAAACTTTCCCAAACAAAATAGGCTGCAAACCTACTCCTCCTTCCCAGCACAAAGTGCCAGCCTTCCAAGCAATGCCAGGCTAGGTCCTAATTCCACGGCTGGACTCAGCTTGCACCAGTGACATTAGGGGATAAAGCTCTAATGATTGCCAAGGTGACCAGAGTTTGATTAGTGACTCTCATGCTTGGTGGTGCAGACAATGGAGAATAAACTGAGATGAACAGGATACATGCAGGGCCAAAACCCTCAGTGGAGGGATGGACAGTGTAGCTAGTGTCCTGGTGGGGTGACATTTGGCTGACCGAGCTACGGTTTGGTGACAGCCTCATGTGTGGTAAGGCATAGTGGTATCTTCACTGATGCAAGTAGATCATCTTCCCTCCCAGATGTGGACAACAGAAGCACCATCAGTTGCTGGAATGCTACTAAGGGCAAAAGCAAATCTCATGGGGTGTCTGTATGATGGCTTCCCTTGGAAGCTATCACACCCCTTTCTCATATGGGACAGAGTAAATTCCTCATATGGGAAAACAAGAGGGTTTAGCGTGACAGAGGAGGGTTTAATGGCCAGTAGGCATGGGGCAACCCCCCCCCCAAAAAAAAATAGACAAAACAGTGATGAGAAATCTAGATCATACTATCTCTAGGACAACGATGTCTCAAGGGATAGGGGGAACAACAGGAAGGCTGTTAGGTTTTTACAACATGGGCTGCCACTCCACACACACACATAAGCAAAATGCCTAGCCAAAGCTGTCACTTCAAAGTGAAGTAGCAGTGAACACAAGGAGCAAACTCTTGTTAACATAAAAAGGTAACTAATCAGGGAACCAAAAAAAAAGCTCCTGCAGCTAGCAGATGCCTCTAAACAGACTACCATTTTTGAACTCAATGGGATCTCAATGGAAATTTCTCACCACCTTTGGAATTCTAGGCAGGGTAAGCCAAGGGGGCACTCTGAAAAAAGGGCAAGGGCAGAATTCATCTCCCACTGAGGTTGCACCAGCTAACAATACTTAAAAAAAATAGGTCTGAGGCCACAAGATACTACTACAACACTGGAGACAGGACAGCAGGCCAGCTATTAAATGAGAAAGAACAAAGTTTCCTTCTAATTCTGATCCCTTATGGGAAGCACTACCATCCTAGAGGCAATGTCTGAATAATTTTAATTTGTATTGTGTATTCTGTGATCCAGGTTGCCCATATGAAGTGAGGCCTATTTTAGCAAAGGGCTTGAAAAAACTTTAAACCATGATTACAAGATTAAGCTCTTTAGCAACTCAGAGTTAACCATCTGTGTTAAGCTGCCCCACACTGGAGGGCAAGGAAGCAATGGACCCAGACTGAAGAAAGGAGACAGTATTCTCTCTCCCGCTTCCTCTGATTCCATCCCTCACTCTCTCTTCCTCTCTCAATGATCTCAGAAAAGTCATATACAGCAGGTACCAGCCATGTCTACCGCCCTCACAAAGTAATCCAACACAGACACCTGTCAGCAATAAAAATGAAGCTTATCCAACAAGGCAACACACCAGGTTAAAGCCAAGAGACCTCTTTATCCCTGAGTCAGACAGTGAATCATGTATAATCAAGAAAGCCTGTGTCAAAAATGCTTGGAACTTGGAAAGACAAGATGCACAGTTGAGGGCCCTAAGCCCCGATTCAGCAGAAGAGTAAATCTTCTTGAATACCCTGCCTTTCTCTCAGATGACCTCTTCCACCAAATGGAAGGACTGAAAAGATAGGCAGGGGAAATGGAAGGTGTACAGATACCACAAAGTCATCATCTCTGGGGTGCTTAGAAATGTTATCATTCAAACATGGTTAAGGCCAGTACAAGTCATGGTCCTTCTAGAGAGAGCAGCAGAATAAGGATACCACCAGGGTTCAGCAGTAACATCTACAAAGGCTGTTTTCAAGAAAGGGATGATTAAGGATTCCAGAGAAAAGGCACTTTAGCTAGAGACAGAGTCTCAAAGAGGAAAAGTTAAGAATAACTCAGGTGTCCCAAAAGAACCCCAAAACAAATCTCAGTTCAGAGAGGGAGGAGCTCTAAATCTCCACAGTTTCATTTATATTAGAACTGATGGTATCCCCAACCAGTACCCCCAAAGAAGCAAGCTTGAAAGTGAGAATCCACTAGCTATGGAAAGTAAATACTGACATACATCACATAAGTAAGTGGTCAATGCACACAGAAACTCTGGGTGAGGATGGTGTAAGGAACTAGACAGGCTAAGCACTGATTCTTAAGGTTCAAGTTCTACATCCATGACTCTAGATTCTACCAGGAAAAGAACAAATAATGGATTTCTCACACCTAGAGTGCAGACTATGATGCAGACTCACTCTATGTCTTCCTTCTCAGTCATGAATGAACAGTACAAGCTGGGTTGTAGGGGAGGTTGTAGTAAAACAGCAAGGGCCCCAGGAACTTGTGATCTATGACAAGATGATTTAAAGGACTGCTCCCAAAAGTAAAATTGGGTGAAGCTTCAGCAAGGGCAATCCAATAAGATAAAAGTGTGGTAATCCTCAGGAATCATCTGCTCCAACAGCAGGAACCAGCTGTGTGCCTCCCCTTTGCCTGGAATCTCTTCCTCAAAGAAAAGGAGGAACAAAACAGCAAGAATACACAGCATATGGGGATGATCCACTCTTGAAAGACCCATGAAGCCACAGACAATGGAGACCTACCTCGGAAAGCCTAGATCAAGTCATACAAGTACACTCTCAGGCAAAACTTTGGCTTACCTCATGGACATTGAGAAAACCCCTCTCATCAATCTCCCTGGAGCCTCTTCACAAACGGTCTTCTTATATTCAGAAATAGAGACAGAGAAAAATCAAGGGGAATAAGAATGCACGAACTTCTCACAAGCAGTAGCAAAAATTGAAATTTGAACTGTATGAGTAGCAATAAAAAAAAATGGTAGGCAAGTGGGCTGAGAATACCTAGAAAGTTCACACATGGAACCACACATGTATTACAATAGAAGAACATCTGTTCCTAGTGTCTCAGTATTGCAATTTCTGGAAAAGTTATGTCAAATGCTAACAAAAGGCGAGAATAAACTCAAACACAAGACTTAGCAATGACTGCCTTTGACAGATACAGTGGTCATTACTAATGAAAATCTAAATCATTAGACTCAATGAGAAATGGTGACTGCAAAGGCAAGTCAAATGCTTAGCATGGATCTAGTTGTACTCTTCTTTCATCTAAGTATTAACCACATAAGCCCAATAGAGATAAGTAAAGTTTATTTTCTTTTTTTCTAATGTAGGTATTAACCAGGTAAGACCACTGGACACAAGTTCCCTTTACAGGGATGACGCAGGAGAACTGTCTGGTTAACTGAGTTAGTATGCAAATGAAGGCTCGGGTAATCAAACTCTAGACTAAAGGAAGCAGACTGTTAACAGCCCATACCCTTAGTACTCTGCAGTAGCTGTCAGGTTCAATGGAAGGCTGCATGAAGACACCTCTGTTTCATCAATGGCTATGTCACAGCTGGAGAACTGTGAATTTTAGAGGTCTTATGTGAGAAAGGACATTACAGAGTTGGAGAGGCTGTGGAAGGAGACATCTTGGATGAAAAGTAAAAGGAGTGAATACTATAAGAAGGCAGGCTAAGACAGTTCAACCTTTTCTTTTCACTAGAAAAACACAAGAGACAAGGGATATGACAGCAGTCATAGGTTCATAGGAGATTACTAAGCTAATGGCTTAAGGGCTCTTACAAGCCTAGCTAATATAACCTGATTTTACCTAATATATGGCCCCTAGGGACAAGAGGATGGCATGGATTTGTGTCTGTGCATTGAGTATCTTAGAGATTGCACCTGCCCATAAGGGACACAGGCACTACCAGAGATGTGAACTTGCGATTCTCACTGTGTTTGAAGAGGGCCAAAGAAGGGCTCTGCTTAATGTGAATAGGAAGCCTGTTCCAAAGAAGGAGCAATCTATGAGATACACACGTCTCTCTGGCATGTTTTGTTTGAGTTGCTGACTAGGTTTAGATCCCTAGATTGGATGACCCTTGTGCTGTTTGAGTTGTGAATGTGTAGCAGCCCCATCAGGGTTGGATATGTCCGTGCATTGTAAGTCAGGCATAGGTCACCTCTTAATAGTCGACAGGACACAGAGCAAAGGGATAGAGCTTTTAGTCTATCTACAGAGTTCATGTTGTTTATACCCTGCTCTTTATTTGTGAGGAATCTCTCAGGTCACTTCAGCCACTGTAAGTGCCTAGTTAAGTACATGACAAATGGTGCATTGTACTCGATTATTGGTCTAACAAGGGCTGAGTACAACGGGACTAGAATTTCCTTGGATCTGGATGCTGTACCTTTACTTATAAGTTGTGCCACATAAAAGGACTCCTCACCACTGTGGACACATGGTAGTCAAAGTTCAGGATACTGTCTATCTGTGTACCTAGATCTCTCAAATCTGAGTCAACTTTTAGGGTGTGTGCTATTAAGGTTGTAATTTGCAGGGGGTTTTGACTTCCCAAAGGGTATGATAATGCATTTTTTCGCATTTAGTTTTAGGCCATGGTTCTGGCACCAATCATTTGTCTGATCTAGACCCTCCTGAAGGATATCTACATTACTGAGGAATTCAATGATTGCCCCCAGCTTGCAGCTGTCAGCACACTTTTGCTCCCAGAGGCCTTCCACTTTAGCTTTGACTTCAGAGATGTATTTTCGGAACAGGAGTGGTCCATTTATTTATTTATTAGGGCAGTGCACTGATCAAATATCGATCAATTTCAGGCTAAGTCCGGGTGAAATATAAAACATTCCACAAACAAAAAAAAATACAAAAATATAAGCAACAGAGTAGTTCAGACTAATTATATATATAAAAAAACTGTGTACATACATTCTAGTGAACAAGCACACAGTAATGTACAACCAAGCAGAGTGTAGTGTAATATACAATATTTACATTCATTTCTTATGTGGGTCAATCTTCAGTGAATCTCGAGAGAAGAGAATAGACTTGGAAAGGAGATAGATTAGGTGATATGTCCTGTGTTAAAGCATGAGCATTTACTTGGATGAAGAAGTGTTTTTGAGTTGCATTCTGAATTTGGAAATAAGTGTTAATTTTCTTAATGTCAATGGGAATAGCTTGCCAAAGACGAAGTGCCTGAGAGGGGAAAGCATGTACAGTAGAGTTTGGTTCTAGAGGTAATGAGAGTTGGTATGGCTTTTGAAGAGTGTCTCAGATTAATCCCGCGGTGGTGGTGCTACGGTAGCGTTGTCACCTCACAGTAAGACGCTGTCCGGTTTGATTCTCAGCTAGAGCGTCTTCTGCGTGGAGACATGCGTGAATGGGCGTACCTTCGTTGAAGGTTGTGCATCAGGGCTGGTAACTCGGCACGTAAAAAACAAATACCAATCATTAGTGGACCGGAGTTCCGCTGTGGCGACCCCTAACCGGGAAAAGCCGAAAGGCATAAACAAACTCAGATTGTATGACAAGGTTTTTATTGAGGTCTAGCTACAAGGGGAGTAAATATGTGGAAGTGGCATAGTTTGCCGAGTTGGGATCCTAGTGGTAGGTTAGATCTTTGTTTTAGTGAAAGCAATTCAGCTTTTTCTTGGGTGATACAGTGATACTCACATAGACGCGAGTTTGTAATAAAGCACTAAACTGATAAATGTGATGGAGTTATTCTGGCAAGGGAGAGAAAGAAAGACATGAGCAGCAGATAGAGGGAATGCCGCTAAATCTTTATGTAATACAGTGCTTTTTTCACAAAACAGGTGAGACACATTGAGTTAACTACCACAACTGCAGTAGAAACTAAACAGCTCAGGCCGTTACACCAACTTGGGATGCCCTGGAGGAGGGAATAGCCACCTTATACTAAATGTAATACTTGGGCAGATTAGATACTCCTTTCCATGGATACTTAATGCTGCTTAATAAAGACAGTGAGACAGGAGCAATTGGAATTCCATTTTATTTTCCCCTTTACTTTAAGACAATAACTTAGAATAAGAAGAACTGTAGGGAATGCATGCAGGAGTCCTTGGTTCTAGTTTAATAAAACTACAAAAGTTACCCACACTCTGTTAAGAGAATATACTGAGCAAAGCACAGAAATCTTATTATTCAGCTGACAGGCAAACAGGTCCACCTTTTTATAGGTTTATAGATCATTACTAGGCTAACTGCCCTTGTGGGTCATTTTAAACCTAGCCAATTACCCCAAATTCATAGCTAATTACTAGGCTAGCTCTCTTAAGCCTAACCAATTTCCTTCCCAAAGGTGAGAATCAAACACTGTACCTTATGTTTGTGAGTCAAACACCTTAACCACTATACCAAACCCCATTTCCAATTAGGACCCCGCATTTCAGTAAATGCAAAGAAAATTGTTCCGTTCAACTTTTACTCAACGAAGACAGACATCTTCCTGCTTAGTGTGTGTGTACTAATGGTTATGCCTACTGAGACAAGTCCATCTGAAGTCTTTCTTTGCAGACAGGCATTAGTACTTGTATGCTGAAATGCCACATGACAGCTGTATTGTTTCCAAGCATCTGTAGAAATTGAGACTTCACTATTGTCTTGAAAGCAGAGACAGTTGTATGGATGGGCAGCATATATATATATATATATATATATATATATATATATATATATATATATTTTTTTTTTTTTTTGTAATTTACCCTTTGTTTCATTCAGGGGCTTAAAATCTAAACACAACAAACATAAAATAACCAGTAAATAGAAAGTTCATGTGATGATATTTCTAGGAAGACATCTACGGGACTAAGACTTCATAAAAAAAAATCCCTAAACAAACTTGGAAATATATGTTGTTAGTTTGTTGTCAGAAGACTGAAGATAAGGTCTTGGTTCTTTGAAACCTGAAGCATTCCCTATTGAAAGGTCTTTATTAAAAGGGAAATCAGCCATAGAGCATGTTGTTAGGATGGAAAACTCAGGTCCTACAGGTTTCCGCACCACCACTGGATTTTTATCATATAAAGTCATGTACTAGAAATCATCAGAATGAAGGAAGAAAAACATTGTTTTGGAAAGCTGTAAAAAAAAAAAAAGTAAACCTGTCTGAATCCACCTTGAGAAAAAAATTCATGCCGGCTACCATGTTCAGCATGGCTCCCCAAACATATTACCGCAAGGAGGGTAAAACCCGATTTTTCCTAGTTTACAGTGTTCTCAAATTGGAGAATTCTGCACTTAAAGGATGTAAAGGTCATGCTCAAATAAAACAATCTAATTTCTACTAAGAACCCACTATGGTCAGAAACATAAAAACATTTTTTACTCTTAGTTTTACGTTCTGTGCAGCAATAATGTCTTTATTGCATTGTAAGCAATAATTATGATTACCGTTGATTTATTCTATGCAAAAATGTCCTCAGAGAGTGTCCAAAGTGACGTGAATTACTTTTGGTCTTCTTCCTATAATATACTCTATGCCCTAGGAAAATTACATTATAATGATGGATCTTCTTCGGGCACTTCATTTCACTCTCACAAAGGCACTGCTCATAACTGCTGTTCCCGTTCAGAATTTCTTAATGTCATTTATAACTACTTTCCAATGAGACACTCTGTGCTGCATATGGGAGTTTATACATCACTGAATACGATAATGCCTAGCTATAGGAAATTCATGTCATGTGGTACACTTAGGTTTGCAGACTCACAGATATGACTGCCAAGCCTATGATCAAGTGGTGCTCAAGAAAGTTCAATGCTGTAATTTCAGTTTGATCCAAGGTTAATATTTTCTACTTTCTATATACATACCTGACAGTTTATAAAATATGTTAATGACTTCATTTTACAAACAGAGGAAAGACCTCATGGTACATGTTATTTATTAAACATGCAGAAAAAAACACACATCTGCAAAAGTAAAAAAAAATATTTTAGGGAGTTTAAGTGTTTGGAACGGAAGAAGTTTACTTTGCAGTTTGATACATGGCCTAGATGAAACCAACAGGAATCCACTCACTGTAAGGCACTTATAAATAATTTTGAAACTTTGGTTACAGAAATTGTATTTGTTACTCACTGTGAGTGGAAAAGCCAAGAAGCCAGAAAAAGTACAATGTGCAACTTTTCTGCTTGTTGCTGTGGAAGAAATCTTGAAAATGTTAAAATAATTTTACAGTACCAGACGCGGAGAAAGACAAAATAGCACCAATTAGAGAAAAGTTTAGAAATTACTGCCAGTATAGAAATAAATTTTCATTTATTTGTTGCTTCCAAAAAAATAAGGTCCTACACAGACTATAGACATTTCTGTTACTGAACTAAGGAATTAATTCAACAAAGAAAGCTAATCAGACTGTGATAGTAATCATGTTTATAGCTCTAGATACGTGTTCTTCCTGGTTACATTCCAACCAATAGCATTCGAAAGGCAAAATACACACGGTGCTTTTGTTTTGCTGTAGCTTAACAGAGGTACATTTTGCTTTATCCACCACAATAAGACAATTCCAAGCAGAGTCAAAGCTCATTCTACCAGGGCCTTGGTTTCATCTGTGCCTTTTTTGGAAAAGGTTAGATCTAGAAGTATTCTGGAAACAGCAACTTTGTCCTCTGTGTGCACTTTTACAAAGCACTATAAACTAACTCCCTTCTCCGGGGTTCCTGGACCATAATCCATCCTCCTCCTAGACAGTCTAAGTTTTATTTTATTTAACATTTGTTGACCGGGAGTGTCCGGCTGAGCTACTGCCCTTTTTCAGTGGAGGCCCAGGGAGAAATGCTCCAAAGATATACAATGCAATAAAAATAGCAATACAGATGCATTTAAGTTACTGGTAATATGCCTATACAACTAAGGCTACTGCAGCAGTGGTCCATATGATGAACATGGTACACGGTCTATATTAAGATCGTCAAACTCACAGGAGTTAGAACTTTGTAATATCGAACTGTGAAGTTCGAAACGCAAGAATTACAAAAACACAGAACAGCAATTTTTTTTAACAGTGATTTTTTTTTCCCCAGGGAAAAAAATCGCTGTTCAGTTACAAAAAAAAAAAAACACACTTGACACAAACTAAAGTGGGGGGCTGTGCTGTACTTAAATGTACCAACTCCGAGATCACAACACAGTGGATGAAAAAGCAAAGCCCTGAAATCATCCCACCAATTTTTTTCCCTAGGAAAAAAATTGGTGTGCCGTGGCTTTGCTATTTTCGTATTTCAGACTTTTGGGTTCAATATTACAACGTTCAAACTCCTGTGAGTTCGAGGTTGTAATACAGGCCTGTTGTGTAAATAAACTTACCATTACAGTAGATGCTCACTGCTGCACTACCCACTCCTTTCCAATATCCCACTTATTTCTGTGTGTCTTTGTTTCCAGAGTAAGGACCTTTACTTTTGTTTTCCTAACATTGTCCTTGTTAAGGTTTTGTCTCTCTCTCTTTTGGCAACAATCCCTGACTTTGTCAGTTTAGGTCGACCTGACAAACTAGGTGCATGAAAGGTGCTTTTAAGTTTAGAAACTGGCCAGCTGTTATGCCCTTGGCAGGATAAACCATATATAGGTAAGGTTACTGCAGCTGTGATCATTTGAACATCTACTGTTATGGTAAGCTTACTTAAACAACTGTGTTATATTTGAATGATCACTGTTACAACAGCCACTCCCTCCATCCATAACTCATTTTTTTATGTTGCCGAGTTATGTGTGTGTGTGTGTGTGTGTGTGTGTATATATATATATATATATATATATATATATAGATATATATGTGTGTGTATGTATACACACACACCAATATATATATATATATATACACACACACACACACACACACACATATATATATATATATATATATACACATATATATATATATATATATATATATATATATATATATATATATATATATATATATATATATATATATATATATATATATATATATATATATATATATATACACACACACACACACACATATATATATATATATATATATATATACACACACACACACACACACACACACACACACACACACACACACACACACACATATATATATATATATATATATATCTACACACACACACATATATATATATATATATATATATATATATATACATATATATATATTACACACACACACACACACACACACACACACACATGTATACATATATACGTATATACTTTCCTAGTGTTGACCTTTTCAGGGCTTTAGCCTCTCTCTCTGTTCAATGTTGGCATGAAAGCTCTGAAGAGCTTGGCTCCCAAACCACTCTTTCTACAGCTCAGCTAGAACTGAACAACAGTTTGTACACTTGGAATATGTTCTTGAAGCTTGGGATGCCAGCTGGCTGTTTTATCCTGCGCAGGATACCACCAATATAGCTATGGCTACTGTTGCAGTGATCATTCAAACATCTACTGTTATGGTAAGTTTACTTGCACAACTTTACTTTCTGTGTTGTTTGTGTCATGGCCTATTGTTGAGGACCAAATGTTGCCTCTTTTTGCTACTGCTACAATGCATTATACCCACCTTTGCTTTGAGTGAGTTATACTGCTGCATTTTCCTAACATTGCTCTCTCCATCCAGACTTCTCCTTCTGGTACAACAGGTATGGGAGGTGCTTTGAAGATGTTTACCTGCTTTGTCTGCCTTTGTAATACCATGTTGTGCAGCATTTCCCACAAAGTATAAATACTGCTACAGAGGTCAGAACTGTTATTGCAGACCTCCTCCTTGATGTATCTTGACACTAGAAGAGTCCCTTGAATAAGACAAAACTCACCCAACTATATTAGGCTTTTCAGCACATGCTGCATTATAGGCAGTTTCCTTTGTAATGTGGGGGTTTATCATTCAGGGCTTTAGGGCATATCCAGCATACTGTGCAGTTCACAACAAACAGCATAGTATGTGATCTGCTTGCTGACTGAATTGTACCTCTGTAGACAGACCTGTCCATCTAGCTTGTATGTGTACCTGTCAGTTGAATGACCCTGTGGGAAATACCTTTGATAGAGGTTGGATTTCTGCCATTTGTGAATCACGAAAACCGTCTGGGTGGTTTGCAGATGTATTAGAAATAATACCCTAGACAGTGAAAACCACATGGTGGTTAAGGTATTGGCAACCTTTTCTGATAATGTACTGCATTATTTTTGGATCAGGTGGGGCTATGATGGTAGTCTCTGTGCAATGTATTACTGACAATACCTCAGGGAAATGGGAGGGTCATAAAATGCCCACCTGGTGCATGTTTTCTCTTCTGCAGTTCTGGAGAATCAAATATGCTCCTTCATGTACAGCAGGTTCATGTCGGAGAAATGTTTCAGGATTTGTGAAGCTGATGCCTATGATATCCTTAACATGCTCCCGGAGGATCACTAAAACAGCTAAAGCTACACTTATCTTACTCTGCATATGAATGGGCATACCACTGCATCCCTCTTGAATCCATTTCTGGGTGACTCCATTCAACAAGGTACCTTGGAGTTTTCCCTATCCACACCAAAATAGTCCACAGTCAGTCAGTGACATGTTTATGTCTGGGGCTGTCTGTACATCATTTATTGGCATATATTACTGTGATGTGCACAACACTATGGGTACTGCCACCACTGGAAGCAATTAAGACACTCTGGTGAGTTATCACTGCTGCTAATCCAAGCATCACCCCCCTTATAAGCAACACTATTCAGTAAGATAAGGGTAAGTGCCATTGTGTGGCATGCCTATTCTGTATATTTCTGAATTGTTATACCTTTTTGGATGTCATCACCCTCATGAACGTCTTCTGTGTCATTGTGCACTTATTTTCATGCACTGCAGACTGCAGTATTTGGCCACTTGCACAACCAGTGTCTTAGAATCATGCATCTTCTTGTTGCCATGACCCATACTGATGTGCCCTTAACAATGTGTTAAATATCTATTAACCCCAGACATCATCTAGAAAACTATGTTTTACATGACTTTTAACCTAGTGTTTCAGAAATATCTTGAGATATAAATGTATACTCTGCACCTCTATTTACTTTAAACTCATTATGTAGTTGACTGGATCTTAGTATTTCTCGCCAACTGTCTGACTCGTATTTTCTGTTTACTTTTTTTCTGTTTCAAGCTTCACTGTATTAACTCTTAACAGTGCAATATCAGCTTGTTTTCAGTTTCTGTCCAACAGCATAAACATTTCTTTGTACACATTTCTGTTTCCATTTTTTTTTCATCTCTGATACTTTGCACTACAGCTTTTCTGGATCTGATTAAATGCAGAACAATATTTCCTTTCATACTTATAGCCTCAGCTAGTACATAAAAGTTGAATTTCAACAATGTCATACTTCTGAAGCATGTCAAGGTTTTCTACCATCACCATTAGCCTTAGAAGTGCATTCCTTCATATTTCCATCTTTTACCTAGCTCACCTTTTATATTGTACAATTTCATTTCCTCTTTAATTATTTTAACTATGTATTAGTAATTTTAATTGCTGTACTTGCTTTTAATAAGGTTATAGTCGCTATTGTTATTAACTGGCTCTTGTTTTATTATTTAATATGCAAATGCTCTTTTTTTGAATGGATCAGCTCACCAAATTCACAGCATTTGTCTTAAGTCAATAACACCTACCATCAGCAGTTAAGTATTCAGAGTCTCTTCACCTCTTTCTCAAGATTCACTGAAGATTGACCCACTTTAGAAACTAATATATATGTCGTACATTACACTCTCCTTTACTGTACACTGCACTGTGCTTGTTGGCTGGAACATATATACACAGTTTTTTCTATGTAATTAGTCTGAACTATTCCGTTATTGCTTAAATGTCTGTATTTTTTGTTTGTGAAATGTTTTGTAATTCATACAGGCCGAGCCTAAAACTGGTCAATATTGATTGGTGCACCACCTCAGTAAAAATAAATAAACAAACAACATTCCTAACAGAAAGCAATCTGCATTGCACTTGTATGGACCTGAAAGGAAATGTGAGAAAATCTTTTCAGATGAACAAGAAAATGTGTTTTTTCTTGCTTACATGAAGTTATTTTATTATATTCAATGTTCTTGACTGTGGTACTCATGCAAGAGACAACCACTTGGAAACAGTCTGTTTTGAAAAGTGTACTTTTTTCTTACTTTCACGAAAAATGAACTGATCAGAGTTCCTGAAATTTTTTTTGTGCTAAGATAATATCAAGAGTTGTCTGTGGACATCCAAGATACAGAGAATCCTTTCTCATTCATTTTTAGGTTCTAGAAAGAAGAAAGGGAGATGGACAGCATCGCTTAAAATAAACTTGGATACCACTCCAGGCATAATTGGAAAGAAATCCTATCTTTGTGGAAAATGAGATAAGGGTGATCCATCAAAAGAACTTCCAACTCACTCTTCTTGCAGAGGCCAGAGCAATTAGTGACGATGTTTTCCATGATAAGAACCTTGAGTAAAGCCTGATGAACAGGTTCAAATGAAGCAAGAGTTTCAAACAAAAAAATTAAGATCCCAAGGGAAACCACTTGTTTTTCTAGGAGGCCTGGTAAGAAACATTCTTTTCAAAAAAAGAAGTTAAGTACTCACCATAATGTTCCACCTGTGTTGACAATCTTCATTTATCCTTTACCTTTGGTGACTCAGTTCCGACCCTCGGAAACAGCTCGGCAGTTACATAGCTCGCGCCAACCAAAAACTCTCGAGCTAAGACTGTACCCACATTACCTCAGATCGAGTTTGCAGGTACACAGAAAGAGACAGAAAATTGTAAAGAGGCAATGTCCAAGATCAAGCCTGATAAAGTTACCAGGATGAGAGTCCAATCCTCCAAAAAGTCCATAGGAGGGGGAAGGATGTTGGGGTGTAAAGGATAAATGAAGATCGACAACACAGATAGAACACTATGGTGAGTACATAACTTCTTTATCTTCTGATGTCAATCTTCATTTATCCTTTTACCTTTGGGACAGAATCCTCAGCTACTTTAGGTCCTGGGTGGCCTTATGGAAGGATATTCCTGAGAACCATAGAGCCAAAGGATGCTCTTCCCCTGGAGACTATGTCCAATTTGTAACAGGTTAGAAAGATATGTGGAGTACCCCAGGTTGCTGCTGCTCATATTTCATCCATGGAAGCCTTGGAATGGAAAATGGCAGATGTGGCTATTGATCCAGTGGAGTGCGCTCTCACTGGCGCTGGTAACTTGAGATTCCTTTTATTGCATATGAAAGTAATGCAGTCTCTTAGCCATTTTGACAAAGTAACTTTTGAAACACATTTTCCCAGAGATGGACCAGAGAAAGATACAAATAACTGGTCTGATTTTCTAGATTCTTTAGTTCTGCTTAGGTAGAAACATAACTGTCGATGATCATCCAGTAAATGTAAGCAATATTCACCTTTGTTGGAAAAATTAGGAAAGAAAATGGGTAAGTCAATGGCTTGATTAATATTAGTTTCTGAGACCACCTTAGGGAGAAAGGATGGGTCGGTTCTTAGTGGAACCCTATCCTTATGAAAAAACAAATAAGGGGGTTTTGAAAATAAAACTGTATCTCAAGAAATTCTTCTAGCAGAAGTAATGGCTATCAGAAAAATAGTTTTCCATGAAAAAACTAAGTGACATGTAGCCGCCAGTTTAAAGGGAGGAAGCACTAACGACTGCAAAACCAAGGTCAGATCCCAAGGAGCTAGAGGGTCTTTAAAAGGAGGTTTCAATTGAAAAGTCTCTTTCATAAACACTATACATAATCTATGTGAAATCAGTGAATGGTCTTTGAAGCCATTGTAAAAATTGAAAATAGCAGCTAGATGGACCTTAATAGTGAAAGCAGAAGGTCCTTGATCAAAAAGTATAGCTAGAAACTCCAAAACATTTTCAACCGGTGGAGAAAGGGGGTTAAGACCATTATCATACACCCAAACAGAAAATCTTTTCCACTTGCTTAGGTACAGTTTCCTGGTAGAAGGTCTATGGGAAGCCAGTAGAATTTTTTGGACCGGAAAAGATAAATGTTTCTGCCTGGTGACTAGTGGAATGAATGAAGCCAATCTGTAACCTTGAGGTTCTGAAGACTGGGGTACACCAGTCCATGCGGATGAGACAGAAAATCAGGAATTGGGTCCAGAATCCATGGACGGTAAACTAGATGAGGCCACAGAAAGGGGAACCAGACCTGTCAAGGCCAGAAGGGTGCAATGAGGATCACCTGGCTTCTCAACCTCCTGGCTTTCTTTAAGAAGGCGGGAATCAGAGGGAAGGGGGGAAAGGCATAGAGAAGACCTGGGGGCCAGTTGTGAAGGACAGTGTCACTTGGAGACTTCCCCAAGGGGGAATTAGGGCAAAATAGCTGCTGCACTTGTTTTTGGGAGATACACAGCAAGGCTGGCTGCAGCGATGGAAAATCTCCAAGCACCTGACCCCACCCAATTCGGATTCGTCAAGGGCAGATCTTGCCTGTTGAAACTAGTTGACTTCTTTAATACTGTCACCAAGGCCCTGGATGAGGGACAGTCAGTACATACAGCTTACCTTGATTTGGCCAAGGCCTTTGACACCATCCTCTGCTCGGGCATCATCGAAATGCAAACACAACTTGGTGTAAATCCCTATCTCATCAGGTGGGTGGCCAACTGGCTCACCGACAGGACCTTCAGCGTCAACATAGGCACCTCCACCTATGATAGCAGACCTGTCACTACTGGAGTTCCCCAGGGATCTGTCCTGGTACACCTATTGTTTGGCATCTATTTCTCAGAGGTCCACGCAAAGACAAAAGGCCTGTGGCTGACTAGGTTTGAGGACGACTGTAAGTTGGGTGCTGTCATTGATGCCCCAAATGATGTTAACATACTGCAAAAGGGTCTCACAGCAACTAACGACTGGTGCCAAAGTCATGGCTACAAGCTAAATGCAAAAAATGTATCATTATACCATTCGGCAAAAAACATGACCCCTAATGATTATCACATCAACGGCAACCCCCTAAGCACATAACCTGTGGTGACAGACCTAGGCACTCAGGTTGATGATAACCTCACATTCGACCAACATGTAGTGGCAGTGGTCAGAAAAGCCTTTTACTTGGTTCATCTCATAAGTAAAGGGATTGCATCCAGAAAAAAAGGAGTTTTTTACCTCTCTACACTCGTCCCTCATTAGACAAATAATTGAGTATATCGGGGCATTTGGGATGTACCTCTCCAAACATCTACACCAACTGGAAAAGTCACTAAAATACTTCACAAAAAGAATCCATGGCCTCCAACACCTGCCCTATGCTGACAAACTCAAATTACTATCACTCTACTTGGTATCATACAGACTGCTCAGGGGTGATCTGTGTCTCACCTACAAGGCAATCTCAGACCCTGCCCTACTAGAGATGCTCCAGATCCGTAAGTCTAACTCCTCATGCACTACCTGCTCAAAGGGGCTGAATCTAATATGTGACATCAACAAAACCTGCTAGAGAGACAGGTTTGTCACCCAGAGGCTTCCCCATATCTGGTATAGACTTCTCATATGCATCAAACAAAGCACCTTGCAGACCCTCTTCAAGCGCAACCTTGATGAGTGGATGGGAAATCACAAATTTGTCCCTGGGGTTCTACCTGTGTCCCTAATTGACAAAGGTGACAGGTGCTGACTGAGGTTTGTTTTGGGGATAAACTCTTGGACATGTTTGGAAGGGCCCCAGGGCCATTAGCCTAGCAACCTCTTATGATCCTATGATCTATTTTGCCACTCTGGGATTGAGAGACCACTCGTGAGGCAGGAGAATGCATCTGCTCAATCTGTCCACTATCATATTTGAGCTTCCCGGGATGTGCGTTGCTATAAGAAAGCGGTTGGAGGATATCTCCCATTGCCACACTCTGACAACTTCTTGACACAGGGGGTAAGATTTGGTTCCTCCCTGTTTGCTGATGTACCAGACTATTGATATGTTGTCTGACTGAATTGCAATCATTCCTAGAGGGAGGACAGACCGGAAGGCTTGCAATGCTAAGAGAGCTGCCCTCAGTTTTAGAATGTTGATATGCAGGTTGGGCTCTATGGGGGACTAAGTGCCTTGGACTGTTCTTCCCAGATAATGCCTACCTACTCCATTTGAGAGGCATCCGTGGTCACTATTGCCTTGGGTTGAGGTGGGACAAAGGGGCGGCTTGAAAGAACTTCTTCAGATTCCTTCCACCAGGATAGGTCCTCCTTGCAAAGACTAGTGATTAGAATTGAGTACAACATTGGATGGGTTAGGCTGGATCACTGGGATGCTAGACACCATTGTAGTAGCCACATGTGAAATCTTGCTAATGGAACTAAGGTGATGGTTGCTGCCATGGAACTCAAAAATCGAAGGACTAGAAGTGCAAGAGTCTTGTCAATGGAAAAAATAGCCTGTATTTGGGATTTTATTTTCTGCAGCCTGTGAAGAGGAAGGGAAGCTACACAAGAGATGGTATTCAGGTGAGCACCTATGAGCTCTAGATCTTGAGTGGGACTCGGTGAGATTTTGAGTGATTCACGGTAATGCCCGGATGGGCGAACAGGTGTAGGATGAAATCTGTTGCCGGAAGCAGTAGATGGCTAATGGGAGGGGTGATGAGCCAGTTGTCTAGATAAGAAAACACACGGAATCCGTGCAGTCTCAAGTGATCTGTTACTGTCGCCAAACATTTGGTGAACACCCTGGGGGCTGTGGTGAGGCCAACGGGCAGCACTCTGAACTGGAAATGACTGGCTCCTAGCAGAAAGTGGAGGCACTTTCTGGAGCATCTGTCCATCTTTATGTGGTAATACGTGTCCTGAAGGTCTATACAGCACATCCAATCATTTTCCTTCCGAAAGGGAAGTATACACTAAACCGTGACCATCCGGAATTTCATGTGCTGAACAAACTTGTTCAGAATGCTGAGATCTAATATTGGTCTCAAGTCCCCTGTCTTTTTTTGGCACTAACAAAACTTGTGTAAAATCTGGATCCTATCTGGTCTGATCAGCTTTTGAATCTCTAAGGCTGCTTGGTCCATCTCATTGGGTGGAACATCGGGAAGTTTTCGTTTTGATTTCAGAAAGAGAGTGAAGGGAATATGGTAACCGATGGCAATGATCCTTTGCACACAAACATATGTACTTATTTGTCACCAGGCTCTTAAGTGCAGTAAAAATCTTCCCCTGGCTGCTTCCAGAGGTAGGCAATCAGGCCCCTTTTCAGGGACGCTGATAGGGTTGTTCAGAAAAAGACTCTCTGGAACCCTGAGTTTGCAGGCCACCTTTGCTGCAGGGTCGGAGTTTTCCACTGGAGCTCCCCCCTCTAACCAAGGGAAGCTGCAACCATGTGTGTCCTAAAAAGGCCCCTGGGATTTTTTGAACCACATCTTGCTGCTCCTCTGATTCTTACAGTAGGACTGTTAGCGATCAGTAAAATGTATGTCCAGTGCAGATAGGGTCTTTCCATCTTTCTCACACCTAGTTAGAGTTCCCTTGACTTTGAGGCTGAATAAGGAAGATCCATCAAAAGGAGCATTGATGAAACAAGACTTAAAGGGCTCTGCAAACTCACACAAGTGCATCCAGGCATGACGCCTAATGGCTACTGCTGCTGCCCTAGTCATCCTTTCAGCTGCATGAGCAATAAGTCTCATGGATGAAATGGAAATAGACTCCAAGGTGGCTAGCTGGGAGGCCACTTTATCCTGGACCTCCTCAGACACAGCTCCTGCTAGGGTATCTTACAACTCCTTGAGATCTCTCTGGAGCCTAGTGAAAAATGCCATAAAGTT
>NC_056732.1:950486160-950513660 GCF_019279795.1 Protopterus annectens
GTCACTAATGGCAAGCTTGGAATGAAATGCTATCGAAGTAGCCATAGCCCTTGTAGAATGAGCTTTGACAGAGGTAGTAAGCTCTTTGTTAGAATAAGAATAAGCTTGAGTAATGCAGTCCCTAATCCATTTGGCAATAGTGACCTTTGTGACGGCTTTGCCCAATTTATTGTCTGCAAAGGATACAAACAACTGATCTGATTTTCTTGTTTGTTTGGTCCTATCTAAATAGAAACGCAACTGCCTGTGAACATCCAATGTGTGGAATATGAATTCCGCTTTGTTAGAATACTTCTGAAAGAAGACTGGAAGTACTAATGATTGCTGTAGGCAGAAACTGGAACAGACTTTAGGGACAAAGGAAGGATTTGGCCTGAGAGATACTCTGTCTTTGTGAAAAATCAAGTACGGAGGTTTTACAGACAAAGCCTGAAGCTCTGAAACCCTTCTGTCAGAAGTAATAGCCACCAGAAAGGCAGTCTTCCACAATAAAAATTTTAAATCACATGTCGCTGCCGGTTCGAAGGGGGATGAAGTTAAGGCGCGTAACACCACGTCGAGATCCCATGGAGGAGCAGGATGGGAAATCGGAGGTCTTAAAAGCGCAGCTCCTTTCAAGAAGGTCTTACATAATCTGTTGCTCATTAAAGGTGGGTTTGTAGATTCGTGAAAATTGGAAATAGCTGCCAATTGAACCTTTATGGTAGAGACTGAAGAGCCTTGATTAAAAAGGGAAGTAAGAAATTTCAGTACTTCAGATATGGGAATAGTGATGGGATCCAGGCCCCGGAGTTGAGCCCAAATAGCAAATCTTTTCCATTTGTTAGAATACAATTTCTTTGTAGCAGATTTGTGGGCCGAGGATAAGATGTGTACAACTTCTGGATCCAAAGTATGACTCCTTACTATTGTTGGAAGAGGAGGAGCCAAGCCGTCAATTTTAAGGTGTGTAGGGACTGGTGGAATAGTCCCGATTGATGAACCAAAAGGTCTGGGATCTGGTCCAGGAACCATGGACCTTTCCACAGCATACTTCTGAAGATACGGGAACCATACTTGACGAGGCCAGTAAGGAGCAACTAAGATCATTCTGCTTCCCAAGACCGATGCCTTTTGGATCACCTTGGGCAGGAGGGGAACTGGGGGGAAGGCATAAAGCAAGCTGGTGGGCCAAGGAAGGGCTAGAGCATCCATGGGGCTCTTCCCCGGGGCCGGGATGAGGGAGAAGAACTTTTTGCACTTCGCATTCAGTGGAGTCGCGAAGAGGTCGCAACATGGAACTCCCCATTTGCTGAATATCTGATTTGCCACTGTAATATTCAGAGACCATTCGTGGGGAGAGAGGATGGTTCTGCTCAGTTTGTCGGCTATCACATTGGATTTGCCCGGGATATGAGTAGCCAGTAGAAAGCGTTTGGTCGACACTGCCCATTCCCAAACTCTCATGGCCTCTCTGCAAAGAGGATAGGATCTGGTCCCTCCCTGTTTGTTCAGATACCAGACAACTACCATGTTGTCTGAGTGAACGGCAATTACGCCCTGAGGGAGGTAATTGTGAAGGGCTTGAAGGGACAGAAGCACTGCCCTCATTTCTAGGATGTTGATATGAAGACGGGTCTCCTCTGGTTGCCATTTGGCTTGGACTGACCTGCCCAGGGAATGCCCCCCCCCCACCCCATCTGGGAGGCGTCCGTGGTCAAAGTGGCCGAAGGAGGAGGTGGAACAAAGGGTCGTCCCTGATCCAAATTGGAGGGCACTAGCCACCAGCGAAGGTCTCGTTTGCATGTTTCCGTGATCCATATGGGATGACTGAGAGGGAGTTCCTGAAAGGACCACTGAGCTGAAAGAAGCCACTGGAGAATTCTCATGTGCAACCTCGCCAAGGGGACTAGAAGAACCGTGGCGGACATGGATCCCAAAAGCTGCAGGACTATTCTGGCTGGGGCTTTGGACCTGGGAAGTAAGGCTCAAACTTGAGTCTGTATGGTTTGTATTCTGTCTGTAGGTAGATAGACCCACATTTGGTTTGAGTCTATCTCTACCCCTATGAATCTTATTCGCTGAGATGGCAGCAACACAGATTTTGGCCAATTGAAGGTGATTCCAAGGGAATTGCCCAGTGATATGGTGGCTTGAAGGCTCCTCAGTAGTAGATGCTTGGAGGTGGCAGTTAAGAGCCAGTCGTCTAGATATGGAAACACCTGGAATCCTAGACTTCTCAGGTGAGCAGTCACGACTGCCAAACACTTGGTGAACACCCTGGGAGCTGTGGTGAGACCAAAGGGCAGCGCACGGAATTGAAAATGTCTGCCTCCTAGGCTGAAGCGCAGATGTCTCCTGGACGTTTGATGTACCATGATATGGTAATAAGCGTCCTTGAGATCTATGGAGCACATCCAAACACCTTTCTCCAGCAATGGAAGAATGGTTTGTAGGGTGACCATTCGGAACTTGGACTTTCTGACTGAACGGTTTAGAGTGCTGAGGTCCAGAATGGGCCTCAAGTCCCCGGTCTTTTTTGGCACCAAAAAGAATCTTGAGTAAGTTCCTAATCCGATCTGGTCTTCGGGGACCGGTTGGATGACTCCTTTTTGCAGCAGCTTTAAAACTTCTGAGGCTGCAGTATCCCGTTGACTGGGTGGTGGGTCCGGGATCCTTCTGGACTGGGATGGGGTGTGAGAGAAAGGGATGGTGTAACCTCCGGCGATAATTCGAAGCACCCATCGATCCTGAGTGATACCTTCCCAGGCCTTTAGGTGCTTCGAGAAACGTCCCCCGACTGGCTCCGGAGCTGCACAGTCGGGCAATCCCTCAGGGACTGTGAAAAGCTGAAGAGCCACGAAATGACTCGCGGTCTCCAGTGTTGCGAGGGCCTCTGCCGCCTCTGGGACGGCGTCTTCCCGAAGAATTTCCCCCTCCCCTGCCTCTGGAAGGGGGGTCCTCCTGCTGAGAGGGGTAAGGCTTCTGAGATCTACGGAACCACATTTTCCCTCCTCTTTTAGCCTTGGGATAAGGCCGAAAGGGAGTGGAAAATCGTGCCCCTACGGCAGTCAGAGTCTTACCCTCCTGTTCGCAGCGGGTCAGTGTGTCCTTTACCTTGGGTCCAAACAGGGAGGACCCATCAAAGGGGGCGTCGGCAAAGGAAGACTTAAAGGCCTCCGCGAAATGACACAGGCGAAGCCAGGCTTGTCTCCGTAGAGCAATGCCTGTACCCGCCGCTCTACTCGCCCCTTCGGCCGCATAAGAAATGAGCCTCATGGACGAGTTTGAAATGGACGACAACGTAGCCAGCTGAGAGCCAACCGTCTAGGCCAGCTCCTCAGGCAGGTTACCCAAGAGGGTATCGGAAAGTTCTTTAATCAGATCCCTCTGAAATCTAGTAAAGTGCGTAAGGTAGTTCAAGGACCTTAAGGTAAAGGCCGCTGAACTGAGGGTGCTCTTTCCATACCGATCCATGCTCCTAGACTCCTTATTAGGAGGATGGACGGACGTCGAAGCCTCTGCTACATCTTGCTGGGTAGCAGATGCCACCACCAAAGCATCTACAGCCACACCTTTAGTTAGAAACTCTTTTTCAGGGGGTACCGAGAGAAATTTATTAGAACGATCAGGCACCGGTTCCACGGAGTCTGGGTGTTCCCACGCCCTTCGACAGACCAAATCCAAGAGCTCGTCGAAGGGCAGAGACACCCAGGAGGCGGAGAGCTGAGCCCCGAAGGCATTGAGGAACACCGTCTCATCAGCAGAAGGGGGTTTGGATTGCCAGCCGCCTCGCTGTTTAAGGGCTTCCAGGATGTCTGCAAAGGAGACATCATCCGAGGACGACTTAGGGGACCCCTCTGCATCATCGAGATCAGTGTCCGATGTAAGAGACTCATCAGGGGAGTCAACGTGCTTCCTCTTGCACGATCTCTTCCTGGGGGGTTCTTCCGAAGAAGCTTCAGAAGGACCTCCAGGAGGGGGGGAAACCCCAGTGGGGGTAACCTCAGGCCCCGGGGCTCCGCTGTCTAAAGACAGGGGGACTGCCAAAGACCCAGTCTCGGTATGTAGGGAAGGAGCTGGGGAGACCGTGGAGGTAGCCAAAGAAGATTTGGCTAACGCACTCCTCATAGCCCTGAAGGCAGGACCGCCAGAATCCTGGGAGGGTCCCACCTCCGTGGCCACAACAGTAGACGGCACTCCCGCCGCCGACGCACCAAGAGGGAGACTTGGGACCGAAAACATCAATCCCGAAGCATCCCCCCCGGGGCCGACGGAAGAAGTCCGTGTACTGAACTCCGACCCAAGAGCCGGAGTTGGAGTAAGGGTCGGGCCCAACCCTAGAACCTCCACCGGTTCCACCAACACCGGCTCCAACGGTGCTGAGGCTGTTGGAGGAGGAACCATAGTAGAGAGGTGGACCATCGGCTCCGAAGCCGAATGGGCCGGAGCCGAAACTAGTTTTTGGAACACCGGAGACTGGAAAAGTCTTAGGAGCACCCTGTCGATGTCCGAATCAGACATCTTGGATGACCTGGAGGATACCGATCGGGTTCGAACCGATTTCTCCATCGGCTCCAAAGGACTAGGGGACTGGCTCCGAATTGATTCCACCACTATCGGCTCCGAGAAAGACCTTGATGCAACTTCCCTCGGTGCCGATAAGGACTTCGGCTCCGAAGGAGAAGAGTCTGAGCCGGTAACCCTCATCGGCTCCAATATCAGTGGAGCCGACGAAGGTGACCCGCCTCTCGATGCCCCAGACCTCGGCTCCGAAACCAGAGGGGTCGAGGCAGGAGGCATCGAGGCAGACCGTTCCACCCTCGGCTCCGAAGTCCGTGGAGCCGATGGAGAAGACTGCCTAGGTTTCTTGGCAGTCGGTTCCGACAGGCTGGTCGGAGCCGACGCTTTCTTCTTTTTTGAAGGAGAGGGAGACGAAGATAAAGCCTCTTCGAAAGAAGGCTTGATTAATCCTTTAAGGATTAATTTGTTCTTCCTCTCCTGGAGGACTCTTGAAGAGAAAGCGTGACACACGCTACATGATTCTTGTAGGTGCTTGGCGCCTAAACAGTAAACGCACGAGGAGTGGTCGTCCGTTATGGACATCTTAAAACCACACCTCGTGCATTTTTTAAACCCGGAGGGTTTGTGTTCTTTTGACATGGCCAAAATAGCCAAAACACAGTTGTCTGCAAGCAAAAAGAAAAGTTAGTCACAGTATATATATATATCTTCTTCTTCTTTTTTTTTTTTTTTTTTTTTTAAGTACAAGTACAGTACAAAGAAAAATTATACAGAAAAGAAAGAGAGAGAGAGTCAAGACCCTCTAACTTAAACGGGTACTTGACCCACAAACAAAAAACCAAGATAGTAAAAGCAACAGGGGAAGGCCCCTCTAACTAAAACGGGAAACCTTCCCTTTGCGAAAAAAACACAATTCTCAACAGGAATATCAAATACACACTCAAAACACAAGAAATAGCTGTTAAAACAGCTTTTGGGTTCAAAATCAGCAAATTTCTGACAGGAAAAGCCTAAATAAATTAGTACTTAGCCCAGCTAAGTTGAGACCACGTCTATGCTTGTAAGCGGCAAACAAGATCTGGGGGATTAGTGGTGGTGCATCCTGGGATAAGAAATAGTTCAGCCAATAAGAGGCCTCGCTCTATAGCATAGCGTGCCGAGTCGGAGCCGAGGGATCGGCTCCGAGCCCATCAGTATTGAATGTAGGCGAGATAGGATCACATAACATCTAGGCATTTGTTGGTTAAGACTGTAGTTACCAATGACAAAAGATAAAAGGAATTCTAGAGAGTTATGGACACTGGCCAAAAGTTGTAGGTATTGAAACAAGTTACAGTGTGACGTTAACTTAAAAAAATCAGCAAGGAAAGAAACTCGGTCTTATTTTTCTTCTAGGAGCAAGTAAGTTGTGTCAAAAGCTGACAAAAGGTCCCCAAATCAACTGTAAAAACAAATAATTGAAAGGATATGTGAACACATTTGGGCACACACAGAACAAGAAGCAGAGAGCTGGCTAATTTGCTGTTCATAACAGCAATCCAAAGGAAAACATATTGACATCCTCAGTTCCAGAAAGGCCATGGAGCAGAATGGGTATATATTTGTTTCAGTTTAAAATAGCCAGATGAAGACTTGCAATGTTAATGCTACAAGAATGAGAAAGACAACTTGCAATAATCACAGGTGACTTTAAATATACCAACCAGATATTTTATCAATCTCAGAAACCTGAAAGAAGTAAAATGACAGACTTACACATTTCACACAAAGATAATCTAAGTGATAAGGGGTATTGCAGTACAATACCAAGATGGTATTAGTTCCTTCCGATACAACTTCTGATAGAGGTGAATCAATAACATGCACCACAGCAACCATAACTCCTTAACAATGAAGAGAAATGAGACATATATGCTGTTACATAAAGGTTTACCTTCTTCTTTCAGTGTTTTCCTGGTTGGGGTCGCCACAGCAGATCATCTGTCCGCTTGTGATTGGCAGTGGAGTTTTACAGTGTTGAGTTGCCAGCCCGGCGCCCAACCTTCCACGGAAGGCACACACATGCATGCACTCACGTCTAGGGCCAATTTAGAGTATCCAATCCACCTAGAGCATGTCTGTGGGATGTGGGAAAAAATGGAGCACCCGGAGGAAACCCACGCGACCAAAGAGAGGACCATGCAGACTCCGCACAGAAGGCACCACAGCCGAGGATTGAACCGGAGAACCTCTTACTGTGAGGCAGCAATGCTAACCGCTGCACCACCGTAGCTGCCCTCATTGAAGAGAAGATCTTGTTTAATGACACTGGTAAATTTTTTGAAATGGTGATGCAAGCTGTGGACAGTGGCTACTGCCATACAGCATACCTGGACATCACCAAGGCATATAATATCATGTCACATGCCAACATTATCAATAAGCTAAATGTATTCCAAATTGATCCTTATGTAGTCAGAGGGATGGCTAACTGGCTAAAGAACTGAACCCATACTGTGAAGGTGGCAAGCGCATCCTCAGAGACCATGATGGAAACCAGTAGGATACCACAGTGATATGTGCTAAGACCTCTGCTATTTGGCATATACAAGTGCCCAAAACCCTCTGGCCACATGGCTAATGTCCAAATGAAACATTATTCTTAAAGGTATGCTAGATTTCTCTTTTGTTATAAAAAGACTATATACTCCTCAATATTTAACTATGTATACTATTAAACCTTTTATATACTTGATTCATAATTACAATTACTCTATGCTACTGAGTCATAAGACAGTGCATAAAGTACCTACTGAATGAAATACACATTAACATTATATATAGTCAATAAACCTGAATGGCTTTTTCATAAGTCTAATTTATTTAGAATAGCATCCATAAGAAACAAGTAATAAACTACCATTCAAGGCAACAGTATGGGATGGGGGTGGGGCATCAACAGTTACTTGACTGTATTGCTTTTAAGAACTCATAACACTTCTGAAGTCTTAATCTTCTGAACAGCCAAAAACACTTTCAAAGAAAAAATGCTGTCTTGGACATCTCTGGCAATGCAGTCACTGGTATATAAATTTGAATTGGGTAATTTTTGCAAATGTCTGCGTTCTGCTAAACAACTGCATGTTCTCTTTATTAATGATGTATGATCTTGAAATCCAGTGATGACCTACATAATACAGCTGCTTGCATATGAACTTTCTTCCCAAAATTCTCATTTTCCCTAACTCTCGACTCCTTTCCCTTCTCACAGACAGGATAAGTGACTGACACAATAGTCTCAGAATAGTAACTAGTAAAATAAAGTATGGTCCAATCAGCTCCTTCAAAACCATAGTGTTTAAAAGCAAGAAAATCATTCCATCACAAATGAGAACTCAAATTATTTGGAAACGTCTCGTTTGGGAATATTTAAATTAAAGGAAATACAACTGCAATGTCTAGATTGCCAGATACTCTGAAGCATCTTCATCTTTCAGATTAAATGGCCTTCTGTCACTCTTTGCAATTCATAGAATTAGTATGGTGGTGTGGTGTTATCAGCTACCTCATCTATTTTAGCGAAGAGGTGCATTCTGATGGCTGAAATATCCTCTCAATTGCTGGTGTAGCTGTAGCGGTGCTCCCGTCTGACTTTGTTCTAAGACCAAAATATAAATTTAAGAAGGTGATCACTAACTGTGCAAGCCAGTACCAGAGATGATGTTATATTTCTGGGGAAGAAAAGAGTAGCCAGTTAAATGCACTTTATTAAGTTGCACAGATGGATTTCCATAATTATTATAAGAGACTTTTCAGTCCAAAGTGATGTCACCCATAGCTATCAGTTCATATCTAATATTACAGTACAATCAACAGAGTAATCAGTTCTCTCCTTATTTTAGCTAGGTGGAATAGAGAAGTAGCTGATAACTAACATTTTTTCACAGAATGTGTCCTAACAAACAGTAGTGCAGTGTCTCTCCTGGTGCTGAAGGGGAGTTCTTAAGGAATCACAAAACACATTACAGATACAAAGTTGAGCAGGTGAAGCCTCTTCACTCATACTCTCCCAAAGTCAGTTCCTAAAGCACACAGGGTGTTAGATGAACCCACATTTTCTGGGCCATAGTCACATATTACTCCCCCTAATCCATAGAGACTACAGTCAAATAGTAGGCTTAGATGTTACTATTAAATAATCCTCAAATACTTTACAGTTTCTGACTTGACTACTTAGGCTGAGTCACCTCCTGGGTTTCAGCTGAGTAGTCAGTTTGTATGCCAGAGCACTCTCTGGCAGTTTACCTATGAAGCCATGTGATGCATCTTAGTATACCTACAATAAAGAGAAAAAGGCTTTGATGCCATTTTGTGAAATTTGCAGAGAGAATGTTCTGTTGTGTAAAGGATCCCTTACTAAAAAGATACTGAAAGTCCAATTTGAATACAAAATGAAATGCAACAACAAAAAGGTATTGGTGTTCTTGGACGAGGTACATAATGAATGACAATTTTATGAAGTATGTGTGTGTGTGTGTACAGTGGATATAAAAAGTGTACACACCCCTTTTAAAATGCCAGGTTTTTGTGATATAAAAAAATTAGACCACAATAAATAATTTCAAAACTTCCCACCTTTAATGTGACCTATAACCTGTACAATTCAACTGAAAAACAAACAACTCTGTTAGGGGAAAAATATAAAAAAATAAAAAACATACAATAAGCTGGTTGCATAAATGTGCACACCCTTAAACTAATACTTTGTTGAAGCATCTTTTGATTTAATTACAGCATTCGGTCTTCATGGGTAGGAGTCTATCAGCATGGCACATTTTGACTTGCAATATTTGCTCCAAATCTGTGACATTGTGTTGGGAACTCTTGTGCACAGCCCTCTTCAGGTCACCACACATATTTTCTGTTGGATTTAGGTATGAGTTCTGGCTGGGCCATTCCAAAACTTGAATTTTCTTCTGGTGAAGCCATTCTTTTGTTGATCTGGATGTATGCTTGGGGTCATTGTCATGTTGAAAGGTGAAATTCCTCTTCATCTTCATCTTTCTAGAAGACCCCTGAAGGTTTTGGGCCAAAAGTGACTGGTATTTGGAACTGTTCATAATTCCCTCTACCTTGACTAAAGCCCCAGTTCCAGGCGAAGAAAAGCAACCCCAAAGCATGATACTGCCACCACCATGCTTCACCGTGGGGATTGTGTTCTTTTGCTGATGTGAAGTGTTTTTGCGCCAAACATACCTTTTGTAATTGCGGCCAAAAAGTTCATCCTTGGTCTCATCAGACCAGAACACATTTTGCCACATGCTTTTGGGAGACTTGATGTATTGTTTTGGAAATTTTAGCCGGGCCTGGATGTTTTTCTGTGCAAGAAAAGGCTTTCATCTTGCAACCCTACCCCACAGTCCAGACATATGGAGAAACAGGAGACTGTTGTCACATGTAGTACACAACCAGTACTTGCCAGAAATTCCTGCAGCTTCTTCAGTGTTGCTGTGGGGCTCTTGGCAGCCTCCCTGACCAGTTTTCGTCTCGTCTTTTCATCAATTTTGGAGGGGCGTCCAGTTCTTTGCAATGTCACTGTTGTCCCATATTTTCTCCACTTTTTGATAACTGTCTTCAAGTGTTCCATGGTATATCCAATGCAGTGGATATTTTTTGTACCCTTTTCCTGACTGATACCTTTTAACAATGAGATACCTTTGATACTTTGTAAGCTCTCTGTGAACCATGGCTTTTGCTGAAGTAGGCAACTGAGTAAATGTCAGGAAAATCCTACCAGGACAGCTGAAGTTTTTTTGGGGTTAATCAGAGTATCTTTAATTGATGGCAGGTGTGTACCCAAGAAGACTGAATGCTGTAATTAAATCAAAAGGTGCTTCAACAAAGTATTAGTTTAAGGGTGTGCACACTTATGCAACCAGCTTATTACGTTTTTTATTTTTTTATATTTTCCCTTAGCAGACTTTATTGTTTTTCAATTGAATTGTACAGGTTTATAGGTACATTAAAGGTGGGAAAAGTTTTGAAATGATTTATTGTGGTCCCATTTTTTATATCACAAAAAACAAAACTGTCATTTTAACAGGGGTGTGTACACTTTTTATATCCACTGTATGTATATGTAAGATACATATATATATATATATATATATATATATATATATATATACACACACACACACACACACATACATACATACATATACGTGCGTACACACACACACGTGTCTATATAAATATATAGAAAGATACGCACACACACACACACACACACACACACACACACACACACACACACACACACACACACACACATATACACATACACACACACATATATATATTTTTTTATTCATTACCCCCCCCCCCATGCCTCATCAGTCTCTTATGCCTCTAAGCCCATTTGTTCTACTGTGGGATGGGAGCTGAATATAGGATGGTCATATAGGCATCCATAAATAGAGTCTGAAACCTCATCCCAGACTATTCTCACAGCCATCATAATTAAGGACTGCCCTCGTCAGAATGGGCTGGAGGGTCTGACTTCACCACCACCAGAATATTAATAGAAGAAAGTCTGGCTACTCAAAGTCACTTCAGCGACCAGACTTTTTTCTATTAGTATATGCTCGATTTACAGTAGGCATGCTCATTGGACTGACCAATCAACGTGTACTTTTTGAATAGTAATGAGCTATCATTGTATAATAAAAAAAGAGTAGCAATACAAAAACACTTACTCACGTTTTGTTCAAGTCATATTCTACGTGTTTTTAGTAACAAAACAAGAACTTACTCTTCTGATTCTCTTTCACGATTTTTCATCTTTTCCAGAAGATTCTCAATTCCATTAAACCAAGCAAGGTTCCAAGCAATGCTCAGCATGTTTCCTACAGGCTTTGACATCAAAGGGTCAGAAGGTGCAGGGACAACACAACAATAAGGACTTACTGCATGGTGGCTAGCTATCTGAACTGGGAGGTGGTAACTGAAAAAATAAAAGAAAACAAGGCAATTAATTTATGGGTCGCATAATCCAAACATTATCACAAAAATGATATGAAAAGCAAGAACAAATGTTTCTGAAAAATAAACTAAATCCAGTTAGAAAGAAAATCAGAGCAGATACAATACAAATACACTGCAGTTTAGAAGACTACATTTTACTAAGACCAAAAATCTTTTAAGATCAAGAGATATTCTTGAAGGGAGGCGTGTCTTCCATTTCAGACATTACATGTTCCCCATTATTTATTTAACAAACCTTGAGAACTATATTCCATGGGTTAAACTTCAAAGGCCATTCAGACCTTCTACAACTAGTTCTGCAGACCACACTTCACAGTTCCTATTAAACCATGTCACTTTAAAATATAGAAAATAGACACATTCTTAAAACAATAGATGAAATTCCCTTAATGATCCCTAACGTACTGTGCTACTAGCAAACGGAAGTAGCAAATCAATAAACAGATTTCTTACAGTAAGCCATTAATGGCACAATTATTAACTGCAAAATCAACATAAAAAACTTTCCAAGCGACAGTCTTTCAGAGGGAACAACAAACCTTTGACATTGGCAATTTGCACCTGTATATAAGGTAACAACTTATGGTCTTTCTCACTGTCATCGTTATATTATTACTGGAGTAAAACTGAAGAAATGTAAGACGAGACTTCTGCATAAAAGAAAAAAAAAAAGAGAGAGAGAGAGAGAGCATAATACGCCAAGCACTCCTAAAAGCCCATTCATGACCTGCACTGTTGACTGACTGGTAGTATTTTGGATCTTTCTAACATGTTTATGCCTGGTGGCTAGCATATGCTGGTCACAGAAGGTAAGCACATGCAATTATTATTCAGCTGAAAGTAAGCCAGGCTCACACCCTCATTCACTGTGTGTGCACTGCAACTGTCAGAAGTTCCTAAGACCCTAAATTATGCACACTGTGTTGCTGTCATCTTGAAGTCTGGATTTCATATTAAATCTTCTCAATCATTTGCAGTTCTGGAATTTTGTTCCAATTGATAATCGTACGACTCCTTCAATGATATAACAGCAGAGAATGGATATGCGACAAGGCGCTTCCTCTCCCTCTCTCTCCCCGTTCCTACCTCAATGTTTCTCTGTCTACAGCTCTCATACTATTTTTCCTAAGAAAAAAAATATCAGTCCTTCAGTGTTAGGAAGGATGCACTGGTCTTTCAGCAAATGCAGAATGTCTACTTATTAACTCACACACAAAAGAAATGAGATCCATTTGTAAAGGAAGTTTTAAGTAAGCAAGTTTATAAACTATATTACAATGGTAAATCAATACATCATACAGAAAGTTAAACTGTATCCCTTAAAATAATGCATAATTGCTGTTGGCAACGTCAAGGGTGGATGCACAAAGGAGACTGTGTGTGTGTGTGTGTGTGTGTGTGTGTGTGTGTGTGTGTGTGTGTGTGTGT
Source organism: Protopterus annectens (assembly GCF_019279795.1). NCBI lineage: Eukaryota > Metazoa > Chordata > Ceratodontiformes > Protopteridae > Protopterus > Protopterus annectens. Next base: position 950,499,118 of record NC_056732.1, read on the forward strand.
GTGTGTGTGTGTGTGTGTGTGTTTGCGGTCCAAACACTTTGATAGTCCTATCTTAATATAATGTAGCACAGATAGTGGTGGATTCAGGAATTTGTAGAAGGGGAGAGCACAGTCCAGAAAATTGTATCCACTTGCATGGAATATCGGTGTAGCTGCTTCAAAGCTACTACCATGTCCACAGCAAAGCAAAGCAAATTTACAGATTTTACCAGTTATTTCAACGTTGTCCAGTGAAAGATATTGCTCACCCATGTCAGTCACAACTCGTACAGTCTGTATATGAACTATGATAATCTAGTAAAAAAAAAATCTCTCAGAAAAAGACATAACCACAGCAATTACCACAGCAAACATAAAGTAACAACTTGAAAGACAAAACATGGGCTATGTGTTCATTATGTTTCCAAAAGTACAAACTTTAATTCCTTTATAACACATACTATTCCAGTGGAATGTAATCCCATTCTGAGAAGGTACAGAACCTCAAATAATGACCATAGATGTATATTTCAGCTTGTTGCACACTGACATGAATAAAACTATATTGACAAGCTGCATCATATCATTCAACAGTGATCATGTAACTGCCCTACACTCATGCCTCTTCATGCTTACCTCCAAAAATAGTCTCTTCCATGGATTTAAGGGTTAAAGCCCTGACTACTGAGAGCATGTGATCATGGTCTTAGAAACAGCACAGGTGTGAGCAGTAGCTGGCTGTGGAAGGATGTGAATTAATGGCTTCTGCTAGTTCACCCAACTGGGGGGGGGCAACTCTGGTTTGCCACTTGGGTGACCCCTAGCAGATGACTGGGTGTTACACCAGTGGAGTATGAGCCTAGTGCTCATCTGCTGCCACTGTGAAGAAGCTACATACTGAAGGTGTGCTCCTCACAGTGGCAGCATGCAGCACAGTTCAAACAGATGCCAAGGGGGATGGTAGGCTGCTACTAAAAAGAGTCTAAACTACTTGGTAGGGTCAAGTAAAGTGGCCTGCTCTTTACCACAAGATTCTCTCTGGGGAAAGGGATGGGCAGAGTAGGCTTCATGGGCAAGTAAGAATGGAGGATGGTTACATTGCCCTGGAATGCTCTACTATCTCTTGCAAAAATAAATGACCAGAGTAATGCATTTCCACTGGTTGCTCATAGGTGTGAAGAATCATTTCTCCCTTGCTCTAAGGCTCAGGAAAAAAAGACAAGAAGGTTAACAGTATGGCTTAAAGTAAGTTCTAAGACCACTTTAGAAGCAAAATATGGATTAGTTCTCAAAGAAACCCTGTCGTCCTGAAATGTATGATAGGGTTGACTCACCACAAATGCTTCCAACTCAGATAGTCTCCTAGCAGAAGTCAGAACTATGAGTAAAACAGTTTTGCATGTCAAGAATCTCAGTTCAGCTTGATAAGCTGATTCAAATGGAGACAGAGTAAGCTTTTCAAGCACAGAGTTAAGATCCCAAGGAGGAGCCACTAGTTTTCTAGGTAGACAGATATGTAACTTCCCTTTCAAAAACTGTTTCATTTGTGTATGGTTAGAAAGGGGGTTCAAAGAGCAGACAAAGAGAAATGGACAACAAATGTACCTTGAAAGAGGAATAAGACAGGCCAGAGGGCAGTAACTCACACAAATAATCAAGGAAAAAAGATAGCCATGGCTTAAGAGTGTCTTGGTTTTTCTATAGGATCCAAAAAGAAATCCTCTTCATTTGCCCATGTACGACTTCCAAATTTCAGGATTTTTTGCTTCCTTTAGTACGTGCTGCAAATCCTCAAAAAAGGTGTCTAAAAGTATCAAAATGTTATCAACCAGAAAGTCAGCTGAACAGTTTTTTGATTACATTTAAAACCAGTATGTCTGAAACTATCTGGTACCACAGAGGGAGATGAAACCTCTGAAAGACTGAGCGGTTGCCAGGGTAGGAAGGGGGAAGAGCCTGAACAGGCAAATAGTCATGCTTACTGCGAGGACTGACCTTGAGCTTTTGAGGCTCTTCCTTTTTTTTTTAGATCTTCCCTGCTGTAGCTTTTTTAAAATCATGATTGACAGCGCCTTTCTGTCAAAATTGCTTATTGAAAAGGGGAGCTAATGGGAAGGAGAAATTTCAATTTACTTGGAAAAAGCTGGGTTGAAAAATCTGAATTGTTCTTTGAATCAGCTTTACCTTTTCATCATACTTCGTAAGCATCACAGTTGTGTAAGGGCCACACAGAACTTCCTTATATAAGGGATAATTTAAAATTTCAGCCTTAACATTTTCAGGATGGTTTTGAGAATGAAAGTCAAGCCAGTTTCTTAAATAATGACCTAGAAGAAGCAGCATCATAAGCACACCTTAAAATATGCCTTGTAACATGAGAATAGATGTAAGAACAGCATTCAAAGAATGTTACCTTAGAAAAGGGAAGGATAACCATTAAATTCCACATGCTCTCAAAAGAAAAAAAGTAGGTTCATGGGTATCTACTAAGCTAACGACCACTAGGTCCTTTATAAGCTTAGATCTGTAATCCAACCCAAATGTATTCCAGAGTCAAGAGAGGGGGTATGTTTGGAAGTTTCCAGAGGTTACGTGTGTGTGTGTGTGTGTGTGTGGGGGGGCATATGTTAGTTTGGGTATTACTGTCTGCCTCTGTCAATCAGAGACATGGGGGCCATACCCAATGTGCATTTTTGATTTCCCACCTATTGGGCAAAGATACTCTTAAATAGGGTTAGGAATGGACGCTATTTCACGTGGATGAAAACCCTGTTCCAGAGCTCGAGGATCTTTTGAAACACATACATGTCTCTACAACATGTCTTGTTTATGTCACAAGCAAAATGTAAATCCTTGGATCCAGTGGTTCTGATGCTCTCTGTTTTGCTGATGTGCAAAAGGTCCATCAGAGCTGGATGCAAAGATGCCTTGTATGCTAGACATAGCTTGTCTCTTGGTAACCTGTAGGAGACAAGAGTACAGAAACAGGGCATTAAGGCGATCCATACAAGACAATGTGCATATAACCTGGATCCTCCTGGTATATCAACTTGACAGTTCAAAGTCTGAGTGTTGATGTACTAGATGAATAACAGATTTTCTTCCCCAATTTATCTAATGCTTTCCCACCCTTATCAAGGGGAATGTGGTTAGCAGCAGTCAGTTGCTTAGCAGAAGTGGTTTTAGATGAAGAAATCTCGGCTAGGTCTACTTTAGGATAACAAAACAAATACGTGCAAGTCTGAGGTACCCCATATAACCATCAGATTTCACTATCACTTAAACAAGAAGCAGTTAGAAAAACAGTCTCTAAAGCAGGCAATATAGGGAACAGTTACAGAATTAGGCATGTCCAACTGTAACAAACCATAATACATTTTCTTTGCCATAGGAATTTCATTCTACTCCTACTGAACAACTTTTTTTTTTTTTCATCTTAGATAATTTCTCAGAAAAAGGAAAGATCTTCAGGAGGGAAATCTGAAACAATACTTCCTTCAGAATTAGAATGCTCAGATTGAGAAGAAATTTGTGAGCTACTATTATCCCACTGTAATGTTTCTCCTGACTGAAAATCCAGGTCAAAAAGAGAAGGCATTCTCTTTCTTTTCATACCCAAATAAAAAAGGAAAGGAAAAAGCATGAATGAGCACCTTAACAAATCCAAGGAAATCTTCCCTGTCCATGGAAAGTGTGTGAAAACCTTCCAGTCTCTGGTTTCTATGCTCACTTTTCTTGGGAATTTCCCTGGAAAAAGACAGACTCTCAGAAAGCATACTAATCCCATATGCAGTCTCACTACCCAGCCTAAATTAAGAGCCTTCAGCTGCTCCTTAGTCTGAGACAGACAAGAGTGGTTACCTTTACCCGCTAAGGGCATTCCTACAGCCAAAGAGGACATGGCTAAACCCTGGCCTTTGGTGGCTGCATCTGCTACACCAAGGGGACTGGAAGAAAAAGATGGGTGGTCTGAGACACCACAAACACACCAAAGCTGAGTCATCTACCAGTGGATGAGTCACAACAGGAGCCAGCCTTACACCCAAAGACTCCCTCACAACTTTGTTGTTCTTTTTCTTCTTCTATGGACAGGGCAAGGTAAGAGAGGCTGAATAGGTAAGCAGAGAAAGAGACCTCAAAGTCAGACAGTACAGTCTGGATGAAACAGTAACAGGTACGGTACAGAACAAGTGGTAGTGAGGTAAGTAAACCATTGACAGCACCCAAACTAGTACAGTATCCCCCATCCCAAACACAAAAATACATAGGACCACAGGAGATTACTAGGCTATCAACCCAGAGGTTATTTTAAGCCTAGCTGTTTCAACCCAGTGTAATACTGTAGAGGTACTAGTCAATACCCAAGATTGCATTTAGTGATGACTGCCCATATCCAGGAGGGTTGTGGGTGCCATCCCCGGTAAGAATTTATGGTGCCCCATCCACTCATCCAGGTTCCTCTTTAACAGTGCCATAGAGGTCCTCTATGTCACATGAATCGGTAGCCTGTTCCAAAGAAGTGGGAGTCATTGGGAGATAACTGTCCCTCCAACATGTCCTATTCAAATCCCTGGAACAGGTAGTCCTAGACCCATTTGATTTACGGATATGCAGTAAGTTCATTAGGTGTGGGGCTTGGGTTGCTCTGTAGGCCAGGCATGAGTCTCCCATAAGAAGTCTATACAATATGGAGTATATTGACAGGGATTTCAGTCAGTCCATGTAAGAGGCACATGCTGCACTCCCTTGATCTTCTTTGTTAAAAACCTCTGAGGTGTCTCTAATTGTTGTAGGTATTTAGTACAGTACATGCCGAACGGGGTATTATAATTATGGGCTGGATAAGTGCAGAGTATGGGGGGGGGGGGGTTATAACTTCTTTTGCTCTAGAGGAGATGCCTTTACTAATCAAGTGAGCTACGTAGAAAGCTTTCCTTACAATGGTAGACACGTGGTGGTCAAAGTTAAGGTCGCGGTAAACATGTGCTCCCAAATTCCTTATCACTTCATGGGTACTTAGGGTATTGTTATTGATTTGATAGTGTGAAGGGACATTGTTTGTGCTGAAGTGAATGATGGTACATTTCTTTGGATTCAATTTGAGACCATGACTAATACACCAGTCGTTGGTCTGTGTGAGACCATCCTGGAATATACTGTCATCATTTGGGGATTTAATGATTGCACCTAGTTTCCAGTCGTCTGCAAACTTGGTTAGCCACAACCCTTTAGTTTTGACCTGGACCTCTGAGAAGTATATACCAAACAGCATGGGGGCCAGCACTGACCCCTGTGGCACCCCGCTGGTAACAGGTCTGCTGGTTGATGTGCAGCCACCCACTGTGATAGTGTGTGTCCAGTTTTGTGAGCCAGTTGGCAACCCATCTTACAACAAAGGGGTTTACATTCAGTTTGCTAGGTTTATTGGTAATGTCCAAATGTGGGACTATGTTGAAAGCTTCTGCCAAGTCAAGGTATGCTGTGTGCACAGATCTGCCCTAATCAATGGCCTTGGTCACACTTTCAAAGAAATCCACCAGATTTGGCAGGCAGAATCTGCCCTTCATAAAGCCGAGTTTGGTAGGATCCAAGATTTGGAGCTCATGTAATTCCCCAGGTCTGCTGCTAGGCTACCTTTGTGGAGGGGAATAACTGCAGCTGTTCTCCATTCCTCAGGAACAAAGCCTGTGGTTAGGCTATGACTGAAAAGAGTACTTAGTGGTGATGCTAGTTCATGTTTTAGCCTGTTTACAAGACAGCCTGGGATGTTACCTGGTCCCATGGCGGCCATGTTCTTTGCCTTGAACAGGGCTTTGAGGACCTGCTCTTCAGATATGTAAGGTGTGAGGAAGCTTGGGGAAGGGTTTATTGCAAATTAGGAGGGGATAACGAAGTGAAATTTTCACCAAACCTATCCGCTAGCAGGTTCGCTATCTCTGTGGGGTCAGTGTGTGTGGTACCATTGACCACCAGTTCTGCACATACTACACTTTAGGTTACGTACATAGCTGAAAAAGCTGTATGGTTATCCTTGGTAGTACTTGCTAGATTTCTCTCAAAGGAGCTCTTGGAAGATTTGACAAGTTGTCTTACTTGTCTGTTAAGATCGAGGAGGGTGCTTTTCCATTGTTGGGTCCTTGTCTTTGTTTTCTTGGACAGCAACTTTTTGCATTTATTGTAGAGTTTGTTGAAGCTGGAAGTCCAACATGGCATCCTGATTTTACTTGGGACACTGGCTTCTATCTGGTACAACAGAGTTTATACACTTATGCAAGTGATTGTACAGGGCTTAATGCAAGCTTTGGCATAGTTACCACTTTCAGCTTGGGGTGGGGGGCTTGGAATGCATTTATACCTTCACCTAGGAGGGTATAGTTTTGCCTTGGTAACATTTTTTTGCCTGATTTCACTGTTTGTGAGTTCTGGTGTTAGTGTCAGTTCAAAGGTTACTGATTTGTGGTCAGTTTTAACTAATGAGGTTCGAACAGTTGCAGCACTGCACATGTTGGTGAGGACCAGATCTAGAATGTTTGTTCCTCTTGTCGGGGTACTGACAATTTGCTCCAGGGCATTTGAATTTACAAAATCAAGGAACTGTTGTGCTAGAGAGTTTGGGCTAGAGTAGGTTTCCTAGTTGATGTTGGGATAATTGAAATCCCCCATAATCAGTGTGTTCGGTAAAATTTGGATTGCTCTCAGTTTGGTTAAGTACGCTTTGTGGATGTTGTAAGCCATGGAGAGGGATCTATAACTGGCTAGGACTTGAATGGGGGTCTTGTCCACCGTAACCTGGACCTGGAGTATCTCCAGCGAGTTGTACAGTCTAACTACACATGAAGTGAATTTATTTCTAAAAGAGATTGAAACACAGCCTCCTTTGGTTTTCACATGTTCATTTTGCGGTTTAAAGGTGTGGAAGGCATTGTAGCCTTGCAGGGCAGGTGTGCTCTCTGAGGCCTTAAACCAGGTTTCTGTGACTCCACACACATCTACATCTTCTACTAGCAGAAGTGCTTCCAGGGACTGCAGTTTTTGGTTTAAGCTCCTAGAATTTAGCAGCATGACCCATATTTTGTTCTGACTGGTTAATTTCATGTCAGTAATGTTGCTTTCGAGACCTTGCCTAAAAAGGCACTATGATGGAGGCAAGAGCCTTTGCCAGCAGCCGAAAGCCTAGGGGTGCCAGGTGCTAACCATGTCTGGCAAATTAGCGAGGTTTGTTGATCATGGCTTCCCAGGCAGACAGGAACTGGATCCTCTTGGAATGACACCAAAAATTAAGCCAGTTACTAAAATCTATCATTTTTGTTTATACTGTGGCATCATTCTAGGTGAAGGTAGTATGCTGCTCAAGGCTAGGGACATACCTGCCTGGAACACATACTCAGAAAGCTCGACCATGTCTTTCTTCATATAGTCCAGTGATGCATGTCATTCACAATTACATGAACTATGAGAGTTGTAACAGTACTTGTTGAGTGCATGTGGGATTTAGCAAATCCTGGCACCGGACAGGCAGCTGACCGTGACTTTCTTCTTGTCCAACCTGGTGACTGGGACATTTGTGTGTCTCACTACTGAGTCTCCAATGACAAGAAAACTTGTTTTTTGAGTGTTATGCCTTACAGGCTTGGTGGGTGAGAAACTGGTGTTGCTCTGTGTCATGGGTGCTGTGGAGACTGTTAGCTGTAGCAGACTTGTGACTTTGGAGGTGTCTGGTGTTTCGGGAAGTTTTTAGAGAGATCCTCCTTGTATGTGGAGTTAGGTGTTTGATGCGTACTATGTGTATGAGTAGTGGTATGTGTATGAATAGCGGTACTATGTGAATATGTAGTGGTGGGTGGGTTGACAACCTTCCCCGTGTTACTGTTTTGAGTGAGAGAGAGCATGGATTCTAGATTCTGTGTGCAAATATATCTCTTGCCCTCTGTACTTCACTGTGTTATTAGTAGAGGGTTGTCTGTGTACATGCGGCAGTTGCTACACTGCCTCAAGAGACCCAAGTCAACAAAGCTGGCAGGAGAAGCAAGGTTAGTCCAACTGTCCATACTGCTCGGTTGAAGACTACTGTTGTTAGGGGTGGCTTTTCAGAAACGATCACAGAGTAACTTGGCGAATGGATACTTCTGCCTGGGTTTTAAGGGAAAATTTGTTGAATTTAACTATTCAGCTTTGGCACAGTAGTGCATGGTGCTGCACTACGCGCAAACAAGCAGAAACCTGCCCAGATGCAGGGCCTAAATACCAGAAATTAATACTTGAAAAAAAAAAACTCTAACAAAATTCAAATGGACTAATGAAGATGAAACCCTAGACTGACCTCCCTTTAACTGTCAGGTGCCAATCAAATACAATTATCTCACACAAGTGCAGATAGGCCCCTTCCAATCTAAGTTAGCCTGGAAAATGTGCTCAGAATAAACAAGCCACTACAAACAGTTCCAGAAATAGCAGGCCTGGATCTGAGTGGCAGGCTCAAAAGGTGGCAAGATCAATTTTTCCAGAACGTAGCTGAGATTCCACATAGGAGAAATTTTCGTGCCAGGGGTCACACATGCAATATTCTTTTCATGAAATGTTTTACCAAAAGATAAGTAGCAAGAGGGGGATACATTGGCAGATGAGCACAGATGGTCACTAAATGCAGCCTGATGGACACATATGATAAGCCATCCTGAAACAGCTTTCAAGACCAAAGGGATGTTAACCTCAAGGGACCCTATGTTCCCACATAGGCAACACTTAGAAAGCCTCATCCATTTGTAGAAAAGAAGTTATGTACTCACCATAACATTCCATCTGTGTTGTCAATTTTCATTTATCCTTGACCTGTGGGTTCAGTTCCAAAATCGGAACCGACTCAGCCGTACTACAACCCATGAGGACTGAAATCTCTCAAGCTTTTCTCCCTACCCATAATACCCATCTCTATTTTACCTCATATCAAATTTACTGATTGACAGACAAATAAGATATCTATCCTGAAAGTACTTTTGTGGAGACCATATCTGGTAAAGGATGGTTAAAAAGATTGTAAATAACGACTCAGTTAGTTTCACCAAGAGATATCAAAGGTTGGGGTGTTGGAGGGAGGGGCGTCAAGGATAAATGAAGATCGACAACACAGATGGAACATTATGGTGAGTACATAACTTCTTTATTTGATGTTGTCAATCTTCATTTACTCCTTGACCTGTGAGACAGAGTCCCCAGTTATTTTTTATCTTGAGTGAACTCATGGAGATGTATTCCTGAGCACCATAGAACCAAAGGATGCTCTCCTCTTGGAGGCCAAAACCAATTTGTAATGAGTAATACATGTATGTGGGGTAGCCCAAGTTGCTGCTGTGCAAATGTCATCCAAGGAAGCTGTGGAGTGAAAAACTGCAAAAGTGGCTATCACTCTGGTAGAGTGTGCTTTAACAGGTCCAGGTAATTTAACATTCTTTTTCGTGTATATGAAGGATATGCAATCTTTCGACCATTTAGAAAGTGTAACTTTCGATACCAGTCGACCTAGTCTAGCACTAGAAAAGGCAATAAACAGCTGATCAGAATTTCTGATCAATTTTGTTCTATGAAGGTAGAAACGCAATTGTCTGTGGATGTCTAATAAGTGCAAATAATATTCACCTTATTTGAAATTTTTGGAAAGAAAACTGGTAAATTTATAGTCTGATTATTATTTGTCTCTGAAACAATCTTTGTTAGAAAGGATGGATTAGTCCTTAAAGAAACTCGATCTGGGTGAAAAGTCAAATATGGTGATTTACAAGACATTGCCTGAATCTCTGAAATTCTAGCAGAGGCAACAACTATTAATAAAGCTGTTTTCCAAGACAAGTTACTTTAGCTCATAAGTGGCTGCAGGCTCAAAAGGGGGTATATATCAAAGTCTGAAGAACCAAGTTGAGATCCCATGGAACAAATGGGTCTTTATATGGAGGCCTCAGCATCAAAGTTCCTTTCAAAAAGGACTTGCAAAGTTTATGAGACATTAATGAGGCGTCCTGTAACCTATTGCAAAAATGTGCAATGGCCGCTAGTTGAATCCTGATGGTAGAGGCAAAAGCTCCTTCTTCAAACAGCAATGTCAAAAACTCTAAAAACTTTTGTGATGGGATCTAAAAGAGGATCAATGTCATTATTATGAGTCCAACATGAGATTTTTTTTTTTCATCTACTACAATAAAGTTTTCTAGTGGAGGGTGTGACACAAGGGAAATATTGCTAGCCCAGCTAGCTGGAATTCTGTAAATAATTATATGTCATTTGTGAATACTAATATGATTTATGTATAAATGTAACAAAAGGAGACACTGCCAGGACAGCTATCTGGAATTATGCAAATAATTCTATATCATTTGTGAATATTGATATGATTTATACAGAACTGTTTGTTACGCACTGAGCTATAATGTACCCATAGTATTCCTTGCTGGTTTACAATAGAAATGTATATAAAATATCACAATTGCGTAAATGTATATATTTTAACATCAGAAACTAGAACATACAGAGTGAACTTTTAAAACTTCAAGAAAATAAGTTGAAATTAAATTGTTTTATGATTGTGCTATAAAAGTTATATCTCAGTTTCAGTGTAGCAGACACTGTCTAGAGATAGAAGTTTTTGTATTGTCTTGGAAGAGAAGTAATTACTGGGTTTGAGATGCAAAAGTATTTTATTGCTTTATGACTTCCTAGCAGCTGCACAGATCTGAGCAAACATCTGAGAGATGTGCATTTTTCACACAGAGATGTTAAGCAAGAACATCCACTCATCACCACCATCTGCACTTGCCTTGCTGTAAGTCAGTATAGGGTACAGTAATTTCTCTTAGATACCGTTAGGAATATAGTGAAGTATAGCTTAGATGTTTCCTGCATTTATTTGAGACTTGTCCTGCAATGTTGTTTTAAATATTTCCTGTGATTTTGAACTCTGAAGTTACTGTGTTGATTTACTGAGTATTTTCTTGTTCTTTTATTATTTATTATTAAATATATTTAAATCTATCTTTGTGGCTGATATTTGTGAGACATATTTAAGCTCTGAGAGTACTTGCATATGTATTTGGTGACATTGTACAGGCCACTCCTAAATAGCCTTGCTCTTGGTCAGACTACCATTTGGATTAATAGTAACATTACACAGTAGGATTGGACACCCTTTGTTAAGGGTCTTAAGTAGTTGATAAGTAGTGGTCGATGGTGGCTGGAACTACTTTATAAGCTGGGCAGAAGGGGGCATAGCTAGTAAACCTATGTCAGCCTTCCCCAGGTGTGTGTGTGTTTGCATATAAATCAAATGTCAAAGTGTGTGTGTGTGTTAGCTACTTGGGTGGGGTCACAAAGCACTGGTTGGACAGACAGGGTACTGGAGGTCTTAGCTTGGTCAGTCAGCCGAGATCTCAACTCTATAGCTGTGTTAGTGGGGACTCTTATTGGGGATCTGGAGAAAGAGGGAGAAACCAGCCCCAGACTGACTGTGATTTCTGTGTGCTCTTAAGGGAAACTGCACTTTACTGTGTGTGTACTTGTCATCCTCCCAGTGTGTATGTCTTCTAGCTGTTGCTAGTGGTGAGGATTGAGGTTCCTTGAATACTGGGCCAGTGTTGGGGCATCACAGAGGGTTTTTGCGAAGCCAAAATAATCTTACAGACTGGAGAAGACAATGTTATGCCTGGCAATCAGTGGATGTGGAGAAGCCATGCTGTAGGTTCGGGTGAACTAATCTCTCTGGATGGGACAGCAGATCTGGAGCTTGGTCCAGTATCCACAGTTGCTGAATCAGATGAGGCCAGAGGAAGGGGAACCAAATCTGTTGAGGCCAGAATGGGGCAATGAGAATCACCTTGCTTTTCAACCTGGTTGCTTTCTTTATAAATTGAGGGCTTAACAGTATCAGGGGAAAAGTATATAGAAGTCCTGAGGGCCAGTCATGAAGGACAGTGTTTCTTAGGGACTCCCCCCCCCCACAGGGGGAGGGGGACCAGGGCAAAGGAGCTGCTGCACTTGTTTTGTTGCGATGCAAAGAGGTTGCAGCAAGGTTTGCCCCAGTGGCAAGAAATAATTTGTGCCACTTTCGGGTTGAGAGACCACTTGTGAGGCATGAGGATCCATCTGCTGTTTATCCGCTATCACACTGAAGTCCCCGGGATGTGTGTTGCTGTTAGAAAGTGGTTGGAAGAGATTGCCCACTCCCAAACTCTGAGTGCTTTTCGACAAAGAGGATAAGACTCGGTCCCTCCTTGTTTGTTGATGTACCAGACGACTAACATGTCTGGATCACAATTGTCGCTGGAGGAAGAACAGCTTGAAAGGCCTACAATGCTAACAGCACTGCCCTCACCTCTAGGACACTGATATGCAAGCTGGCCTCTGTAAGTGACCAAGTGCCTTGGACTGTCTTGCCCAGATAATGCCCCCTCCCACCCAATTTGGGAGGCATCTGTGGTCAGTATGGCCTGAGGTTGTGGCTGTATGAAAGGTCATCCCGGTAGAACATCTGTGGAGTGAACCCACTAGAGAAGATTCCTTTTGCAACAGTTGGGTCACTAAAATATGATGCAACATCGGCTGATGAAAAATGGACCACTGGGATGCAAGAAGCCATTGTAGAATCCTCGTGTGGAATCTTGCTAAAGGTACCAAGGTAATGGTCGCTGCCACAGAACCTAGAGTCTGCAGTACCAAACGTGCAGGTACTGGGTTGCTGCTGCTGATCCTCCTGACTTGAGATTTGATCTTTTCTAAATGGGGAAAAGGAAGGGAAGCTATGCAAGTGTTTAAATTCAGAATTACCCCTATAAATTCCAGATTCTGCATTGGAATCAGATGAGATTTCTCGTGGTTTGTTGTGCTTCCGAGGTCGGCATAAGTCTGAAGGACACGGTCTCTGAAGGACACAGTCTCTTGACTTTTCTAAGAGATGCATGGTGGGAGCGGTGATGAGCCAGTCATCTAAATAAGAAAACACTCTGTGTCCATGTAGTCTCAATTGAGACGCTATCAATGCCATGCATTTGGTGAACACCCCAGGGGGTGTGGTGAGACCAAAGGGCAGGGCTCTGAACTGATAGTGACTGGCTGGAAGTGGAGAAATCTTCTGGAGCTCTTCTCCATCTTGACAGGGTAATACGCATCCTGGAGATCTACTGAGCACATACAATTTTCGTTTCCTAAGAAGGGAAGGATGGACTTTGAAACATGGCCATCAGGAATTTTGTTTGTCAAACAGATTTGTTCAAAACACTGAGATCCAACATTGGTCTCTAGTACCCTGTCTTCTTTGGCACAAAAAAGAATCTTGAGTAAATTCTGAATTCTTTCTTGTCTGGAGGGATGTGCTGGATGACTCTTTTTCTACCAGTTTATTGATTTCCAAACTGCTGGTTCCCTCTGACTGGGTGGAACATCGGGGATCCTTTTGATTTTTTGGGGATGAGTGTGAAAGGGAACAGTGCATCTTCTGGTAATAATCCTTTGCACCCAAATATCTGTAGTTATTTTTAGCCAGGCATGTTGGTGTAAGGATAATCATCCCTCGACTGGTTCCGGATGCAAGCAATCGGACCTCATTTCAGGAACGCTGGTAAGGTTTGGCCAAGAAAAAATCTCTGGAATCCTGATTTTGCAGGCCACCTCTGCCACGTGGACAGTGTCTTCTATTAAAACTCCCCCCTCTGCCCCTGGAGGAGCTACTACTATGCGTGTCCCCTGGAAAGTCCCTTAGGACTTTTGCAGCCACATCTTTCCACTCCTCTGACTCCCAGAGAAGGACCGTTGAGGAGGAGAAAGGCGTACATCCACTGCAGAAAAGATCTTCCCATCTTTCTCACAGCTGAACAAAGTCTCACAAACTTTTGGGCCAAAAAGAGAAGATCCGTCAAAGGGTGCACTGATGAATGAAGATTTGAATGGCACCACAAAATCACATATGCACATCCAGGTGTGTCTCTTTATGGCTACTTCAGAACCCACTGCTCTGGTCATTTCTTCGGGTGCATGTGCTATAAGCCTCATAGACGAGTTGGATATAGACTCGAGGGTGGCCAACTGAGAATTAATCTTTTCTTGAAGTTCTTCAGATACAGTTTCTACAAGGGTATTTGATAACTCCTTAATCAAATCCCTTTGGAGTCTAGTGAAATGTGTCATAAAGTTCAACGACCACAGAGCAAAAGTCAAAGACATGTATACCCGCTTCCCGAACCTATCCATCACCAGAGACTCTCGATTGGGAGGATGGATGGTAGAACTTTCCGCAGATAGTTCTTTCTTTATGGCTGCCGCAACCAATATGGCATCTACTGCTAACCCTTTAGCCCAAAGCTGAAAATCTTCAGGAGCTGAGATAGTTTTGTCTGGCCTCTTAGGGATCAGCTCTATAGAATCAGGAGCCTTCTATGGTGCAATCAGCTTGATGAGATCATCAGCTGGTGGAGTTACCAAAGAAGAAGAAGATGGGTGAGAGCCAAAAGTTTGCAGGTATATAGACTCCTCGGAGGAAGGATGTTGGGACTTTCAGTCCCCCTCTGTTTAAGGATCTCAAGGATGTC